>NW_016815818.1:1136649-1146776 GCF_001698545.2 Rhinopithecus bieti | reverse complement strand
CTCCCACCCTCCCTCCCTCCCTCCCTCCTTCCTTCCTTCCTTCCTTCTCCTCAAACCCAGTGGAAATGACTTTGAAAAGTATTCCAGGAGACCAGAGGTCCAGCTTGGAAAGGGGCTTCCCCTACAATCTGGAAGTCAGCAGGAGTTAGCAGTCCTCCATCTTGCTGCCACTAAGAGGCTCTCATGAATGGAGGTGACTTCTCAAGGGGTGCTATGCCAGTGCTGGAGACTAAGTCAGGTTCCTTGGAAACAGGCTTCAGGGAAGGCTGGAGGAATCCTTTCGAGCTCCTTGGCTTTCCTCCAGAATCTGTCTCACAAGTCAAGAGGGCCCCAGGGGACCGCTGCCCTACTATGAAACCAGTTCTCTCCTCCCAGAGCCGGTGGGTGGGGGGCAGAGTGGGAGAGGGGCCAGGAGAGGAGCTCCTTCCACCACCACCATGTGGGTCACAAGGGAGCAGCGGTCTTGAGTTCCCACTCTGCCGGGCTCTCCTGCCTGATTTCTGTCCCCATGACCCTCCTGGAAGCTGGGGGACTCCACAGGGTCCCTCTCAGCAAGCACTCTCCCAGCCCCTGCAGACAAATAAATGAAGCCAGCTACCTCTGCAATATATCTTCCCACCCGCTCACCTGCCTGGAGGTAGACAGGCCTTCCCACTGCTGGGCTAAGTGCTCTCTGGTGTGCTATCACCTTCTACAAACTCATGGTGCCTGATGGACCTCGCGTGTACAGCCCATACAGTCGTAGAAGAATAGACTTGAAAGGGGCCTTGAAGAGAGTCAAGGGTAACCTGCTTATCGTATAAAATGAGGATTCTGTAATCCAGAGAAGCTAAAAGATGAGTCAAGGTCACAGCTTGTTCTCAATTTCACGTGCGTTTTGTTTGGTCTCCTCATCAAAAATATGTAGCTCCTAGAGGATGAGGCTACCGAATGTTCCCCACAGCATGCTAATGGGCACTAATTAAAGAGTGGGTTCAGGCCACACCTGTTGACAGGTGGATTCCTAGGAAGGAAATGAGAATAAGAACAAGCACCTGTCACCCCTGGGCCCGGGGCATATACTCGACTCTCTGGGCATCTGTCTCCCTGCCCTGGACCTGGAGATAGAACTGACAGTCTCCACAGAGGAAGGTCTCCTGGGAGGAAGGCAGGACAGCTCCTCAGAAGGAGGGGGTCACATCACATTCAGACCTAGCACAGGACTTGGAACAAAGGAGTGTCCATTCCTTAACAATGCACTGTGGACTGCGGACTATGAGGGGAAGCTCTGGGGTGGAGCTCACTTGCCACTACTCCAGCACAGACCTATTGTGCTACCCTGGAACCCAGAGAGACTGTGGCCTCCTCTTACCTAATAGGAATTAGACAGATGCTACCACTAACGGGCTAAACTCCCCTTGGTGTCTATCGGGCTTGACATCTGTCTGGATTGTGAGCTGATGACCGTGGGCATGAGCCCCCGAGGGAATTCTTTCCACCCAGGGGTTCAGCTTACACCTGGGCTGGCAGACCAAGGCAGCACTGCAGCTCCACCGCCCCCACTCACAGCCATGAGATACCCCCTGCTCCTAAATCTACCTCTACCTCTTAGTGCGGGCCCTCCCAGCCCCACCTGAGACTGATGGCTTTGTGGAAGTAAAAAATAGATCTTCTAGATTTTGGTTTCCACAACAGTAGCTCTTTCCAGCATTTGCCAAAGATTTGAATAATGGAGGAGATGAGTTCAGCTGGTTCTTTTCTGAAAGATCCCAGGAGAGGAATAGGTAGAGTTCAGGAGTGGCTTGGGTTGTCTCCAGAAGGCTAAAGGAAGAACCATCATCACAGACGATAGGCCTGGGCTACCCTAAATGATATGTTCCATCACTACAAACAGACACATCTGCACCCACTTCCTGCACCTGCCACTTTAGCCACTCCCTAAGCCCCAGTTTCTCTTACCTATAAAATGATACAATGCCTATTTTACCTGCTTCACAAGGCTAAGAGGCGCAAACAAGGGCATGTGAGAATGAGCTTTATTAGGAGAGAAGACGAATATTTATTCACCATGAACTTGCCATGCGCCAATCACTTACAGATGTTTTCTTCTAGAGCTTTCACAGCAGTCTTAAATATGCTTGGTAGTATTACTATCCTCACCTATAAGGCCAAGAAAATGGAGGCTCAGAGAGGTTAAGTGATGTGCACACTGCTTAGCTGTAGTAGAGCCAGGGTCAGAACCCAGAATCTGACTCCAAAGCCCATGTTGCTTCCCCTAGCCCCACGCTGTCTCAACAAGAAAAGTAAACGTTGCTTTTTATGAAGAAGCTAGTGAGTTCAGACTGAAATTGCTGCCTTATGGAGCCAACCCCTATTGCTAGGACACATCCATTTGTCCCAGGCAGGCCATCAGAAGGGTCAGAACCAACCCCCAGCCCCCACACTGCCCTTAAGACTCTATACCACAGAGGCCAAGCTTCTGCAGTCTGTTGAATGTCATCATGATTCTTTGCTTGGATTTGTGGTGGTGGTGGTGGTTTTAATGATTGCCTGGCCACGAAGCAATCCAGTTGGGAGGAAACCCAGAATCCTGGAACTCTGAGTAGAAAGGGACCTCTGGGAGCAAGTTCAAGCTCCTCATTGGATAAGTGAGGACACTGACATACAGAGAAGATGTCCCTTGTTGAAGGTCACACATCAGTCAGTGGCCAAGTCCACAGTGGAATCCACCATCCTTAGACTACCAGTCCCGACTCCATTCTCTCCACCATCCCGATCACCCTGATATCGATCAGCTTCATTGTTCCTGAGACAGAAGAGGGCTGGATGTGGGCTTATAGTCTCTGCTCTCTCTGCTCAGGGAAAAAGGGGATCTTAGGTAAGAAAACCATGTTGCAACAAGGAGTGAAGCGAGTTTGTTTGCCTCATGCACCAGTTCACTGGTCTAAGTTCTACCCATTGAGAGGTCAACATGGAAAGGCCTGCTCGGAAATCCCTCAGTGTGTAAGGGAAACTGGACTCCAACAAGGAGGCCTACCTGGTGCTCCTGGGGCAGGGACAGCCCACTTCTGGCCACCTGGGATAGGCAGAGGGGGCTGAGTTCCTCCTTGTAGTCCAGGCTGCTCCTTTGCAGTCCCCAGGACAGTGCAGAGCACCATGACCTAGGAGGCTCATGTTTCACTTCCCCGCTGGCCAGCCACTCAGCCCGTCCTCCTCTAACACTCTGCAGAGACTCCCTCCCCCCCAGAAGTCTGCCCTGTGACTCCACTCTGTCCTGGTCACTCCACATCCTGCCCCACTGTTGCCTCCTGTGGTTAACACCCGGTTGGTGGTTTTTTCCACGTCACCTCTCTGTCCATCATCTCTCATGTCTGTGTGTTGTATGTGCCCCCTCTACCGTTAACCCCAAACACCCCTCGTCCACAAAGTGTCCTCAGGGTCTGTGTACCTGTTTTCTACTGCAGCCTCTGCCACGGCTGTGCACAGCGGGCAGCACCAGGCCACAGCATTGACTGGCTATTTGTGCAAAGCTGGTTGAAGTTACCAGTGACCCGGGAAAGGGCCCAAGCCAGGTTCTGGGGAAGCAAAAGGAAAGGGAAAGGGATAATCCTCCAACTGGATCATCAGCTCCAAAATAACGTGACAGAGGAGAGTAAACCATGATTGAGCCTCTCCCCTGTGCCAGACACTGTGCTAGGGACTTAACAGATGCCCTCTCAACGGTCCTATGAGCTATGTGTTTTTACTTCCCAATTTACAAATGGGGTAACTGGATCGAAGATGTTAAGCAACTTGTCTAGATCCATATGATAGGTAAAGAGCAGGGCTAGGCTCTAAATGAAGTTTTGCCTGATGCTAAATAAAGCCCCTACTCAACACTGCCCCCACAGCAAGCAAGCTCCTTGAAGACAGACTTTATGGCAATGTGTTTGCTTTGTTTTTGCTGCTGTCTCCTCAATGCCTAGGACTGTGCCGGGGACATAGAAGACACTCTATAAATATTTGCTGGATGGAAGAACAAAGGGAATGGATAAATGCCATGCTGCCCCTCCCCAGCATGGTAAGACACCTGCCCATGATGCCAGATTACTCGGTTCTATTTCCAAGAATCTTCAACAACTATTTGTCCCTCTCTCCACCCAGGAAAGTACCCTGTCTATTAATGTTCCTCCAAAGGCCATGTTTACTAGGTTTGGGATGGGGGTGTGAGTAGAGGCGTAAGTTGAACACAAAAGACTACATCCTAATGAGGTGGAGGATTTACAAGCCTCGGTGCCCTGTGACCTGCTGCTTCTGCGGCCGCTTTCTGGCCCATCTGGATCTGGCTCCTCCTCCACCCCAGCCTCCCCTCCCCACTGGGCACCCCACTGCCTTGACTGAGCTGTACTCAAATTGGCCAGGTTCCTACTAAGCAGAGAACTAACAGTTACGCCACCCACCCCAGCCCTATCCGAACCCTCCAGAGTCTGCTCTGGGCCCCAGGGCCAGCTGCTTTTCTCCACATTCCAGCCAAAAATAATACAAGAACGAAGCTGTTTGGTGGAGACTTAATCTAATCTTCGTTGCTTCAGTTTTAAAATATCCTGCCTGGTTTAGGGTTTCTTATTACATGCAGGGATGTGTTTTTAGTGAGATAGGTCTTAGCAGAAACGTCCTTCTTGTAATTAGAAACCCAGGCAGGCTGGGCCTGCAGTGAGGCATCCAAGCCAAATAGCAGATCCCCCTGAAGACAACACGTTTGCAGCAAGCTCTTCTTAAGCTCTGCTTTACCACATGAGACGAACTGAGCTGTCCCAGGCTTGCTTCTCCCTCTCTCCTGGGGGTTCTGGACGGGAGGAAAAGCTGGAGTTCAGTTAGAAAGACTGTGCCTCCAACTGTTGCTCCCTCAACCTCCAGCCCTGTCTCCCACCCCCAATCAAAATGGAGACTAAGATGTTGCCAGTGACTGGCTGAGAAGGATATGCGGAGGAAAAATTACCGCAAGGAATCCCCACACACTAGGGAGAATTAAAGACAAGCATTCCACCGGAGCCGCGTCTCCAGGATCAGAGTTAGCTTTTACAAATCAGACACCGGAACAGAAGGAGTCTATGAGCGCGCACACAGTTTTGTATAAGTGTCGGGTGTAACTTCTTGGGCTTTCTGGCCCAGAATCTGCTTTGATCTGCCAGCAGAGACTGCTAAGAGAGGTTCAGGCCATGGCTAGCTCCAGACCACTACCCACCCCCCGCCGCAGCCAACCAGATGTCACACACACGAGTCAGGGCTCAAGTCTTGCCTTCCCAGTGGAATACAGAGAAGGGACTGCATTTTTGATAAGTCAGATTCTGCATTCATCTGATGCATGAAAGCTATTCCAGGTAACACCATTCGGAAGAAGTGGGCTGGATCCCCCAGCTCAGCCAAAATTGCCCCTCTTGGTAAAGTGTAAATGGTTTTTGGAATCACAGCAGGCCTTTCAAATTCTAGGATGTAATGCAAGGCAGGAATTCAGCCCCTTTACTATAGCCTAAGAACTCCTGAGAGTTGTGGGGAAGGTCCTGGAGCCAGGCGAGGAAAGAAAACACACCGAAGAATGTGACTTTGCTGCTGAGAAGCCTGTCTCCCATTTTCTTTACTCAGAGCACAGCCTGTGCTTGATCGAGCCCATCCTCTCACCCTAGTGAGAACTCTGTGTGATACATTCCACTTTACAGATGAAGAAACCAAGGCCCAGAAGCTAGATGACCCCGGAGTCATGCAGCCCAGGCAATAACAGAGTGAAAAGAGACCAGGCCACTAAATTTCAGCCTAAACACTAGCTCAGCATGCTGACCTGCCAACCTTGATTATCTGCCCACCACTTCCCTCCCTCCTTCCTCCCTTTCCCATCAGGTATTAGATTTAATTAAATTAGCAGATCCCCATTGCAACAATCCTGGCCGTGCTGCCTGGATAGAACCCAGCCTGTGGAGCTCCTCCCTCTAAATTCTGCTTCTCAATATAATTCAATCTTCAATAAGTCACAGATCTCACGTGAAGTGTTTTATACAAAGCATGGTGTGTTGGCTAGACTCAGGCTAACGTGGTTCATGATGATTTCATTTTCCATTAGAACTTCCTCAGTTTTTCCTCTGCAGCATCATTTTCACCCTCTCCATACCCGGATCTGCGTTTTGTTTGATCCAGACACTTGGCTTCACATGCCGTCACCTCCAGCAATTGCATCACACGTTTATATATATCTTACAGCGCCGCAGTCCTTGTGCCACACAGCGTAGGAAAAAGGAAAACTCATAACAGCCTTTCTCACCCTCCTCGAACTAATTTAGAAAATGTGCTCCAGATTAAATAAATCGGGAACAAAAGTCTGAGATTAGAGCGAGAATTTCAGAAAGTAGGGAGGGGGGAACTAAATAAATAGCAAGGAAATCTTGCAACATGTTGGAAGCCTATAAATTTTATTGGTGGTTTCTTTAATAAAAACAAATTCAAATGCTAACAACGCAGTATTATTAAGACTCTAACATTTAGACATCTAATTTTGTCCTGCTCCGCTGCTGTTTACGTTGCACGTTGGATTTGTGGAAGGTAAGGAAGTCAGGTGGGTCTGGTTTGGTTCCTAAACCAGGCTAATAGAGACCCCTTTAAAATCCAGTCGTTTTGCTTTCTAGGCATGCCTTGGTCTCTAATGAGTTACAGCCCAGGTTGAAGATGGACATGGCAGAAAGAAATTTAACACACACTCTGGTGCACCCATAAACTTCAAGGCCAAGGGAGAGGAGGTATGTTTCCAGTTAAGCTAGAACTCCATGAATTCAGGATTCTCCACTCACAAGACAGTAATTCTCCTTATTTCATCACTAACTTACTTCAAATGTGTTTATACAATTTATTGCTACTGAACTTCCAGGCAACTAGTGTAGAGTTAATGAAACCCAGCTTGGAGAAGCTTTGAGCTTTGAACAACTAACCACAGTTTAAATGGTTATGACATGCGGTCAAAGCCACAGCCTGAGCCCACTGCAGTTTCTGTGTTAGGACCTAGTCAAAACCCTTGTCATCTCACCTTTTGTGCCAAACAGATTGAAAAAGCAAAAAGCACTGAAAAACAGCCTGCCTCGTTCCTTCTCAAGGCTCCCAGCCATTTAAACACATTTATCTTACTAAACGTGAGGCAAGCCCCTCCTCCAGCCCCGAGTAAATATTTTAGTTGCAGTTTGAATTGGCAGCTGGGCTGAAATCCTGAAATCCAGTTTGAGTTTAATTGAACAGGGTCAGGCCTACCTAAAGCAATGCTGAGAGGCTGCTGAGGAGGCACCAAGCAACATTTAAAGGCAGACTCAGTGAAAGCCCAAAGGCAACACAAAAATGAACAGATGAAACCGGACTGGAAAAGAAGCAAACTCGTCTTTCAGAATCACTTGGACATTAACTTTTATTAATTCCATTGTCACATGGCAACCTCCCCCAAGCTGTGTCCATGTGGGAACTCCAGCAAGCTCCCTCTTTTTAAACAGACCCATTTTGGAAGAGTAAAGGGGAGGTAGTGGATTTGCCACTGCCGCACAATAAAAGCCCCTTTTGAAAGCAGCACTTTCATTAACTTAAAGCAATCTATAGACTTTAAAGCAGAGAGCAGTAAACTCCCAGAGAGGATCATAAAACAGCCAGTCTCAAGTTGGGTATACTTCAGTGCAATTCGCACGAGGCATTTTACTGTGAGCGGTGGTCGGGCCCATCTCCCTCCAGTAACCCCCTGCCCCTCATTCTGAGCAGCCTCTCTTTCTCTTGGCTTTCATGCCTTTCCCGCTCACAAAGGGGAGGCGGTGACCAGGGAGTCTCCGTGGGGTCACGGCTCCCTCCCCCCTCGGGCTCTCAGCGGGAGAGAGCTCTCACGAATTCCAAGCCTGCAAAACAACAGCCTTGGAGCTCCGCGGCGGCAGTCGCCGCGCCCCAGGCCGCCGAGGCCACTCGTGGGTCGTGGGTCTTCCGTGTCCTGTAAGGGCTGTCTGACTCTCCCTGCCAAGGGTGCAGGGGGCTGGGAAGGTGGATTTAATATTAAAAGGAGGAAATCTCAAATCTTCCTCCCCTCAATACCCTCCTCCCCCCGCCCCCACCCCCCACACACGCTCTTTCTCTAGATGCCCAGAGAATAACCTACCTCCCTGGTCGGGACCCCTTCCCACCCCACACCCCAGAGTTAGGCCCAAGCTATGGGGATGCAGCTGGAGTGGGAGATTATGAGACCAGAAACCGGACTCTCCCTCCCCGCTTCCACCAAGGTCCTGGGGCCTCAGAAGGCCAGAACAGCAGAGAGAGCAGGAGGGCAGGGGCAGGGGCTTTGGGTAATAGACCATGTTATGTTTGAACACCATCATTCTCAGATCTGGGGTGGGGAGGATCGTCTAATCTGCCTAAAATGCGAAGCTTTTGGCTTCCACCAGTTATAGTGCATTTGAAACCCGAAAAGCCAATATCCTGAAGTCTCAGGACAGGAGAGATGACAGTAGGGCACCCCAAGCTTGGGGCGCACCAAAAGCCGGGTTTGTGGGCTTCTCAGCCCGGCGGGAGTAAGCACAGGAAGCGGCTCCAATCAGGGCACTGGAGTTCGAACCAGTCCTACCCTGGGCCACAGCCCAGACTCCTCGGCCCACTGCGGCACCTCGCTGCTAGCGCTGCCCCCCGCCTTTATCGCAGGCCGCGGCCCCTGGGGGCCACCGCTCCCGCCCCTCCGCGCTGCCCCCGCAGACCCAAGTGGCTCCTGGAGCACTCCGAGCCGCCTGGGTCGGGTCCTCCGATCCACTCCCAGCCCCACGAGGCTGCCCTGCCGCTTCGCCCAAAAGGTCTCTTCGATCTGTCCCCTTCCCGGAATCGCTCTCCTAGGACCGGGTCCTGTGTGGGCCAAGTCCTCTCCTCCTAAAGAAACACTTTCGGGGGGAAGCAGCAAAAATTCGGGGCTCGCCTGCCATGGCTCAGATCAACTACTTTCGTCGCTTACCTAAACACGTTTTCACACGCAGAGGTCCAGGACCCCCGCGTGCGACCCTCCCCAAATCCCAATAGCCTCGACCACAAGAAAAAGCTGTGATCCCGTTACTGAATCCTAAAAACGCCACCCGTTCCTCCAGCCCCCAACTCCGACCTCCAGCACTCTGCTCTGGCCGGCGTGTAAACTACTTATCGGCCCTTCAATCCCGATTCCGTAAACAGTCTGGATCCTATAAACCAAACTCTAGCCCGGTCCTAAAACCCAGCCCTAATTCAGGGCCGATCCACAAAGCCTCTACCCCTCAGTTCCCAACCAGAGTCTACCCACCGCGCGGAAACCCCCGGCTCCCCCGTGAAGAGCCCCGGGAAAGGGCGTCCCATTTCGCTCGTTTCTTCCTGGGCATCGGGAGCCAGGAAAGCCCCGTCACCTAACCCGAAAGAAATGCAAACTTTGCGCGGCAGATTCGGGACCCTGCCCCATCCCCCTCAGCTCTCCGCTCCCGAGCGCTTTTCGTCCCCTCTTTTACGAACTCATCCCCTAGTTCTCGAGCCAGAAGGGCTCCCGATTCCCAAGCCTCGCGCGGGCCCCTACGCCCGCCTCACCGAAGATCCCCAACAATCACGGAAAGCCGGTGACCCTACACATTCTCGCTCCTCCCTGGGTGAGGGTCCCTGCGCGTAGTCCCTCAGATCCTGGCTTCCCGGACCCCGCCGGTGTTCCTCTGCCTCCACCGATCCGCCCGCAAACCCCCATTCGCCCTGCCTTCCCAGGCCTGGCCGGCCGTGGCCGCGGCTCCTCCACTCCTCCGGTCACCCGGCCCCAGCCTGGGACCGCTCCCGCTTCCAGCCGCTGGAAAGCAGCTCCAGGCTGGTGGCGCCGAGTAAGCGCCGGCCCCAAGGACGCCCGAAGCCGGGAAAGAGAACCTGGAGCCTGCCCGCGGTTCCCAGCCTTGCCCCGCGGAGCGCCCAGCCGGGAGCCTCCGGCACCCGGTCTCCGGCCGGCGTGCCTGTTCCTAATCTGGGGTCCCCTGGCGCTCCCGGCGCACAGCTCCCCGCCCGCCAGCTACGGGGTTGGGCCCGCGGCGATCCGAGTCCGCAGCCAGGCTCCTTGCACCCGCGGACAATGCGCGGCCGGCCACGGGCCCAAGCGCGGCGAGGCGGCGGCGGCAGCGGGGCTG
>NW_016815818.1:1099042-1136007 GCF_001698545.2 Rhinopithecus bieti | reverse complement strand
CTCCACTCGCGAGGAGCCTCGGATGGGGAGCACGGTGGACCCCAGGAACTCAGGAGCACCCTCCCTCCCCACGCCAAGTCCCCTTAGCGAACAACCGGGGCCGAGTTCCAAGATATCACCGGTGCTGAGGGGACTGAGATGAGGTGAGATTTTCTGTGGACCCCAAGAGAACTCCCCAGAAATGATGAAACTTAAAACGGGCAAGAAATCCTTCCTTCCACCAGCACTCCCCCTCCCCCCTTTCCTGCCTGGCTGGCCTCATTTTTATGATTGCATTTGAATAATTCTCATTACCCTGGCCCCAGAAAAGGTGTTCAGATGACACTCTGGTTAGTTATTCCTGGTCTCAAGAGCTTTTTCTGCTGTGGGCTTCCCGGGATGTCTGGTTCAAGGTGGGGCAGAGGGAGAGAGGAAAGAGTGGAGAGGCTTTGTCAGTACAGTACTTCTTTGCAAATGTCAGGCAAGCCTGTTCTAAGCCACTGCTATTTTCATTCTAATAAAAAGTCCTCAAGCAACTCAGTGAGTTCCCAGAGTTCTGGGGACTGAGGTGCAGTCATATAAAGGGAGAGACCAGCTGGGCTGTTTCAGCCTGGGCCTGCTGGGGTGGCTTCATCTACATCAGGGCGGAAATCGGCTGGTTATGTGCTGTCTACAGTGGAAGACAAAAGCAGGCATGTGTAGACCCATAAGTGCCTCCATTCACTCAACAGATCTACTAAGTCCTACTAAGAGCCACACACCAGAGCACGCATGCTTGCTTCCACAACTTAGCACATGGCCCTCCGCATAAAGGGACAAGAGAACCCCTTCTGCCTCTGGAAGTTTGTTTCTTGCTCCCCATAGAGGAGCCCTTTCAGCCAGTCAGGCAGCCATTGATCCTCTGACCCCAGGCCAGGCAGGGGGCCTGGATGAAGCCCAGACAAAGACACCGACATAAGCGGGAAAGCAGAAAGTGAAACCCAGCCACTGGGTTTTCAGTAAAGAATCTGACTCAAGCAGTCGAAGGCTGACCCTGAGCTCTTCTCAGGCCTCTGGGTCGCTGTTCACCTGCCTCCGTCATGGGCAAGGATGAGAGCTGTTAGCGTTGCCTGGCTCAGGGGAGGCAGTTGAGATCCTGCTTACATCACATCCCAGATACACACACTACTGTTTGTCCAGATCCTCCCAGTACCCCCAAATCCACCCTCCACCGCTGCTTGTGGGAGAAACTCTTCAGTGGTAGCCCCCATTATAGACCAAGTAGAATCCTCTCACCTTCACACAGAACCTCCAAAAACTTCACTAGGTAGATTTATGTCACCCTAGCCTCTGATCTGATCAGAGTCTCTGGCTGCTGACAGCATAATCGCTATTATATATTATACATTGTATAATAATATAATAATAATGAATGCACTTGCCCTTTTTATGTGGTACAGAAGCGGCCAGATTCTCCAACCCAGAGGCTGGAGGTCAGGCTGCCATAAACTCTCAGAGGGAAGCCCTCTTCAGACAAGGGAGGGGGAGGGGAGATCCATTTGTCTCTGCCCAGGACCTCTGGAGGGAGGGGTTTCTCTCTTTCCCGTGGCTCCCAGTGAGTTGCTACAGCCTGCCGAGTCAGAGGGGAAAATCAGGCTGAATTCACTCCATCAGAGAGGTGTCAGTGAGCCATAAATAGGACCGCAGGCAACAGCCTTGCATCACTGATTTACACCTGTCACACCCCTTGTTTTCTGAAATCTAGTTCAATGCCCAACACTTTCCTGATATGGGAGATCCATTGCCATGAGCTATTAAAATTTTTGGAGTCTTTAAATACTATGATTTTCACTAATACCTTTTTGGTGCTTTAAACTGCACATCGTAGTTTTAAGTAAATATATCTTGCTTTGACTATTTTTGTCATTTGCAAGAGCTTAAAAAATGATTATCCAAAATATAACCATCATTTTTATAATCACTGAAGGCAAATATTTTCCCTGCACCCACCAGAAGCTCTGCTGTGTGCTAGCACTAAGAATAAAGAGCAGAAGCAAAGAGGCTCCGGTTATGGCTCCTGACCTCAAGAAGCGTTCATTTGTTGAAGAAGACAAAGCACCAATATGTAAAACATTAAGTAGCAATAATACAGGAATCAACAGAAGACACAAGCTAGTAAATAATTAATGAACAAATGAGTTGTCAGTATGTCAAATTCCTTGAGTTCCACATCTCAGTTTTGGCTCTGTCAATGAGTAGAGAAGAGATAGAGTAGAAATTAAGAATTCACTACAGATAGTCTACAATTTCTTTCCCATCATCCCTCTGAGGATGAAGAAGAGAATGGAGATGAACGTACATGTTGTATTGTATAAACCGTCAACACACTGATATTATAAACAAATAGAAGTTTCTACAAATCCTAGTTATCACTCCTAAATGCTGGAGTTCCTGTTTGGTTCTGGGCCCTCTTCTCACTCTACCTGCACTTTATCTGTGGTATAAGCAGCCCACACCAGCCCATGCTGTCTCCTCCAAGCTTCCAATGTGGGTGATCAACGGCCCAACTGAATTCTGCCAATGTCACACTATGAATAAAAATTTAAGACCTGGCTGTACTGGTTTGCTCAAGCTGCCATAACAAAATGCCACACACTGGATGGATTCAACAAGAGATGTTGATTTTCTTACAGTTGTGGAAGCTGGAAGGTCAAGATCAAGGTGCCAGCAGAGTTGTTTCTGGAGAGTCCTCTCCTCCTGGCTTGTGGATGGCACCTTCTCACTGTGCCCTCATGTGGCCTCTTCTCTGTGTACACAGGTAGAGAGACAGCTCTGGTGGTCTCTCCCTCGTCTTATAAGGACAGTCCTGTTGGATTGCGGCCTACCCTTATGACCTCGCTTAACCTCCCTAAAGGCCCTGTCTTCGTATACAGTCACATTGGGGGTTAGGGTGTCAACATATTAATTTGGGTGGCGGGCACAATTTAGTTCATTATACCACCCAACTACCAGTTCCCTTCACTCTCAACTTAATTATTTTTAATGAATATTGATAGATTGCGAGTTCCCTGAAGATGGGGACAATATCTGATTTCATCTTAGGATCCCTAAAACCTGGTCCAGTGCACAATCCAGAAAACATATTAAAGAAATGCTTGTTGGATTGAATGGAATGAAACGTATTTCTCCATCATTGTTCCAGTCCTAGCTGACAGGCTTGTCACCAGCCACCTGGAATATTTTGATTATTTTCTAAATGGTCTAAATGCCTCCAGTATCTCCAATCCCTCCTGTACACTTGTACAAGGATGTTCTTCCTAAAACAAAGGTTGGATCACACCTTGGTTTCCTCTGAAAATCATCAGTAGCTTTCCATTGCTTATAGGATTTCACCTAAAAAGTTACTGGGTCTTATAATAAAAGGAAGAACCTTGAATGCCACACTCCTTAGCATGGCCCTCAAGTTCATCCTCCTCGTCTGGCCCTCATTCACTTTCAGGCTAATCTCCTGCATTCCTGCTAACACCTCTCCAACTCTACCTTCTAGTGATTTCCAGTGCTTCCTGCTGCATCAGAAGCCCCCCCCAACCCCCTCGGGGAACTTCTTTATAATTCAGGGTTCCGGGTTCCACCCCTACAGAAATCAGTCTGCAGAAAGGTCTTGGAGCCCATATTTTAAAAGCCACTGCAGTTGTGAGGTCTGGGAACTTCCATTCTACCCAGCACTCCTGCTCCAGCTCATGGGCCCCAGAACACACTCCGGATTCTGGGCCCTTCCTTTACTTGCTCACACTCTTCCTTCAGCCCTGGCTTTTCATTCCCCCTTTTCCTATCTTCCGAATCCTATCTGCTTTTAAGCTTTCACAGATATATCACCTCTCTTCAAAGGATCCTTGGATCCCCCAAAAGAGAACACCAGCTCTGGAATCACCAGGCCCTGGCTTAGCTCTCCACCCTGTAATGAAATGGCCAGCTTTCTGGGACATTACCGGTGAGTGCCAAGTCTCAGTTTCTGTGTTTGTGAAATGAGGATGATAATAGAATCCAACTCATGAGACCATGGGAATTAAATAAAATCACAAATGTAACGAGCTTAGCACAGTCCCTGGCACATGGGAGGCTCTTCAATAAATGAATGGCAGCATTGGGTTTAATAGCCCTTTATCCACGGCTGCCCAGTGCTTTGCATTTGCCTTTGCCTTTGCCTTTATTATAGTGCTGATTTAATTGGCCTGAGGAAGGGAGATATTGTTTACGGAGAAGGCTGCCACAGGCCCTGAGGGCTGCAACATGGATAATGGGAGCAAGGAAATGAGGGCAGGGGGACGCTTCTCTCTACCTAAGGCCTCCTTCCTGACCCTGGATCCATATGGGGCTGTGGCAGGGAGTGGGGGAAGCCAAGGCCAAGTGAGGAAGACTCTGCTCCTGATGAAATAATGCAGGAAGGGCACATCCTTTGGAGAAAGGGGTGGGCAGACAGGGGGGACCTGAGAGGTATAAAAACTCAGATGCTAGAAATCCTCCATAAGAGAGTGGGGGTCCAGGATTTTGCTCTGAGCTGGAAGCTGGGATGTCCAGGCCCCTCACCCATCTCAGAATTTTATTTATTTATTTTGGCCCTGGGAAAGCCTCTCAGCTCCCTCATCCCACTCCCACCCTCTGAAGCAGGGGGAAGAAGAAGCCTGTCCTTTGGGCACACGATAGGCAATTAATTGGGTCATGCCTTTAACCAGCTCCTCTAATATAGGAGCAATATAATCCCCAAAGCTTTTTAAAAACCCATCTTCTTTATGGTACTGATGCACTTTGGGGAAGTTTCTTCAAGCACTGTCTCCTCCCCATCCCTTACTTATCCCACAGCATCTCCCTACCCCACCCCAAGTCCACACACACACACACACACACACACACACAGAGAGACACCAGCTCTCAGGTGGGAGCTGTCCCGGCCTTAGCTCCAGATAAGAGGATCTGTGGGTGGCAGGAAAGGAAAAAGAAGATTTCTGAGTAATTTCAAAGTTCTTTCTAGGTTCTAGCAAGGGGTGGGAAGGATCACAGCCAGCTTGAAAGAACTGAGAAAGAGAGAGATTGGAAGAGAGAATATTTCTACTATATTTAGGAAGACAAGAGAGAATGTTATGACGATTTCCAAAAAGAGTCATTTCTGGGAAATGCCATCCCAAAAGTTTGGCCAAAAACATTTGAGAAAGAAGGATTTAAACCTGTGCTGTCCACTACAGCAGCCACTAGCCACATGCAGGCCCTGAGTACTTGAAAGGTGGTGAGACCTAACTGTCATGTGCTGTGTGTGTAATACATTTAGAAAATTTCATCTATAAAAAAGAATGTGAAACATTTCATTAAGAATTATTTTATATGTGTTACATATTAAAATAGTAATATTTTGGATACATGGAGTTAAATAAAAATATAATAGGCCGTTAAAAATATCTTCACCTGTTTCTTTTACTTTTTCAGTGTGGCCACTAGCAAATTTAAAATTACTATGTGACTTGCATTCCATTTATTGAAGTCTCCCTTCCAGGCTTTGTTTTTGTTCTGGTAGAAGCTATGTTTGGATGCTGAAACCTTTATTATTTATCATGTATCACTCCAGCTCTCCAGCTTTTCCATCTCTTCTGCTTCTGCCGACCCCACAGAGGACCAGCGTGAAAGGAGATCATTAGGCTATTCAGGGCCTCCATCAGACTGCAGAGGTGGCTAAGAACTCCCCGCCCCCAACCCCTACCCAGGGTTACGTAGAGTTTTGAAAGTGTTATTCTCACCAAACAAAAACCACCTCTCCCATTTGGACTGAAGGACCCATCCCTGAGCCCCTTGTCTCCTGTCTCCTTTTCAGCACCCTCCTAGCCATCACAACTGTCACTCCTGCTGCCATCATACTCTCCTTCAGCCCCATCTCCATTCTCACCACTCGCATCACCACCACCTCACACAGAACCATCTGCATCCTTCTGCTCACCCAGTGGACCCTCTCCTCCCTGTCCCCAGGAAGGAACCCAATCAGCATTTGCTGCCTTTGATGCTGCATCCAAACTCTAAGCCCTCCTGAGCTGAGGATTTTGCATGGCTGGGCTCCCAACTTCATTCTGGCAGCCAGGCCCCATGGCAGCCAGACTGCAGGGCTCAGAGAAGCAACCAACAACCCTAGGAAGGGGTGAAGGCCACATGCCCTGCAGAAGGTGGTCCTGTCTTATCGCATTAGAAGGGGACAGTGAAGAAGAGTGACTGAATGAGGGAACAAGAAACCCCCAGCTTACCTCGCATAGGGACCATGGTTTACTTAGCAAGGAAGAACAAAACAAAACAACAGCAATAATAATAGCTTATATATATTGCTTATTTGCTGGGTGCCAGACTCCACGCTGAGTGCCTAACATGCATTGTTTATCAGGTCTCCACAGCACCCTATAAGGCTTAGGTAAGTGAAGGAACTTGTCGCCAGGCATGAACTCAGACAGGCTGCCATCAGAACCCACACTCCAAACCACCATTCTGAATTGCTCCTTCATAAAGCATAAACTTTCACTCCCTTGCCCCCCTCATCCATTCCTTTATTCACTGATTCACTCATTCAGCATGCGTACACTGATAGCCTCTAAGAAACTTACCAGCTCATTGGTTCCCATTCAGCATCTAGGCTGTCCAGGCACATAGAAGGCATTGGGCTATGAAGATGAGTAAATCACAATCCCTGAACTCACATAAATCTTAAAGGTTTTCAGGGGCCATGAGAGATGTGGAGAAGCCTAATTCTGCCTTCAGATCACACCCATATTTTACAGCACAGAAACTGAGGCCTAGTAGGAGGGACATGGAAAGGGTGAAGTTCCAATCTCTCCCGATTTAATAGTCAAGTAAGAATCCACCTGGATTCTCAACACAAATCAGGGTTTGTCTTCCAGTCTCACCCATCTTCAGAGATTCTGGTTACATATTGTGTCACTGCTTGGCTGCGTGGTCCTTTTGACAGACTTGGTACGTCCCTTTCTGCCTTTATTCCCATTGGCTACTTTCACAATACCCAGTGGTAATGTCCACACCCAAATCAAAACTCAACCACTCCAGAAACTACTTAATTCAGGACACCTATGTCCTGTGTCCCCAGAGCTTATGTGATCACATTTCCACCATAGTAGTATATATTTGTATGTTGCTTTGTACATGTTCTTAAATTTCAAATACATCTTAAAATTCAAGCAGCTTTTGAACTTCATGAAGGCAAGGACTAAGTGTTTCTTTTATATCCTACCCTCTCCTTCCCAATCTCTCATTCTCTCAGCATCTGGTAACAATCTCAGCCTATTCAAATTAACTAATAAATGCAAATTTCTTGACCTACTATGCAGACATAATCTGTGTATGCATGAGTGTGTGTGTATCTGCCTGGGCAGTAAATTGAAACAGTATGGATAGCAGGGGTGTTTGTGTATACAAAGTGTCAGTGTAAGCATATGTACGTGTGTGTGTGTGTGTGTGTGGATGAGTTCTATAGCTATTAGAGTTAGGGAAGCTTAGACACACATCAGCACAATCCATTAATTTCCAGACATTATCTCTCATGATAATTTCCTGCCAAATCTTTGAGTTGCAATTAAGAAAGTAGATAATTTGAAACATTTTCCTCTGCATGTTGAGATGGATTATAATCCTAATTTGATAAAGACTCTTAATGACTCATTAGCCACCCTTGGCTTCTCCTCAGGTCAGCCAACTTCCCAGGCGCTGGAGGCAGCTGGCAGCAGAAAGGCGGCAACGCTTAGGTCATTACATGTTATTGCTTCAGCAGCACTAAACGAAAAAGACACAACAAAGACACAACTGCACCACAGCCCTGGAATTCTCTTTTCCTCAGCTCCTGGATTTGGGAATCAATTTTTTTTTCTTGGCTTTGAACAAAGCCTCTAATTTCCTAACAACCAAAATGCTGTCTCCAGGGTATGTGCACCCTGCCAGAGTGGCAGACAATGCATCGCAGCCTTCCCTCTGCACAGGTCGGGGTACACGGACTCTCTGTTCTCACAGCTCTGGGTCCCATCCCCACCACAATTTTTTTTCCTGGGATGGGCTCCCCAAACCAAAGGGTGGGGACTCCTAGAAAGACTGGCAATTTCAAGTTGCTTACAGACAATCACCACATAACGACCTCCTTTCTGCCTTGGGTGAGCAAGGTCAAAAAGCACAGAAGACCATGTACAGGGTCCTGGTTCCTTTCCTCCTGGCTGGGTGGCACCTCTTCAGCCCCAGGCTTAGAGCATTGAATTATTCACAGGACCCAAAGTCATGGCTTCCCTTGGCTCACCCACTCAAGAATGTAAATGCCTGACTCTCAGAAAGGTCTTGTTGCTTGGACTCCTGTGAACCTGTGCACAGCTGCAAACACACGCATGGCATGCACTCATCACATATGGACAGGTAGGCATAGACACACAGTCACACTGACACGTGTTCACACAGAAACAGAGTCACGAGTTTACATGGAAACACTGACACATGGTCACACAGATGCACAATCACACAGATACATGGTCTCACAGAAACACAGTCACAGTCACACTGACACATGTTCACACAGAAATACAGTCACAAGTTCCACATGGAAACACTGATACATGATCACAGAGTTAGCACAATCGACACCAGACACCAGTCACAATGACACATGGTCATTCAGAAACAGACACCAGAGTCACCAAACAGTCACACGAATAGTCACAGTCATGAGGTCACATGGAGACACTGACATATGGTCCACACAGTCATACAATCACGTAAGTCACACTGATACACAGTCACACTGACACATGTTCACAATGACACACAGATGCAGTCAACAGACCAACAATCACACCAGAAACACAGTCACAAGTCACATGGAAACCCACCAACACATGAATCACACAGTCACAAAATCACATAGATATAAGTCACACTGATACATGGTCACATTAGAAACACAAACACCAGTCATACAGAAACATTACACATGACAAGCTCACGATGGAGACATTGATACATGGTCACACAGACACACAGTCACACCTGGCACGCATCACACAATCATCCACTGACACACGTTCCACACAGAAATTAACAGTAGCACAGTCACAACTGACACAGTCACAGCAGAAACGTCACAAAGTTCACCATGGAAACACTGATAACCGCAATGATCACATGGTCACACGATCACATAGCAACATAGTCACACTGACCACATGGTCACATAGGAAAGCAGACACATAGTCACACAAACAGGCCCGCAGACATGCAGAAGGCATTAGCACAATCACAAGGTCGCATAGAGATGCTGATACATGGTCACATGGTCACACAGACACAACAGTCACAAGCTGACACACATTCACGACGTACACGGAACACAGACACCAGTCACACAGTCACAAGGTCACATGAAGAACACTGACACATCACACAGACACAGCTAGTCCCCATAAGTTCACCACAGAAAGCACTGACCACACACACAGTCACACAGTCACAAATCACACAGACACACAGTCACAAAGTCACATGGAAACACTGACACATTATCATACAACCACACAGTCACAGAGTCACACAGGTACACAGTCACAGGGACACACAAGCACACAGTCACAGAGTGTGTAAGGACTTCTCCGAATGACTTTGATCCCAAAGCCAGGTGACAGATTAAGGGGGAAAGGGGATGTAGTCAGTGAGCGAACACCTATCTGTGTGGCATGCCTGCTGACACTGGGGACTATGCTGCACAGAGAGGGTGGGGAAGCTCTTGTTGACCCAGGCAGTTGCTGCATTCTGAGCTGGAGCAGGCGTGGGAGCAGCATCCTTAGTGGGGATCAGCTTTTGAGCTCTAATTCTCTTCCTGCACCCACCCCCACCCCCAGGCGTATTCTCATCCCGTCCCAGGCTCACTCCATCCCGGCTGTCACAGGGCAGGCTTAGGGTGAAATAAAAAGCCTCCACTGTCCCCACCCCACCCCCGCCCTGTGCATTCCATCAATGTGACAAATGCTCTCTGGGCAGGACCCCTGAGGCTGTCTTCTCTGCCACCAACCCCTCCTTGCTTCCCAATGAGTCCAGGGAGACATGAGCAGAGGGGTGATGGATAGCCCTGTCTTATTGTTCCAGACTCAGAATCCAACAGGGGCCTGGGAGAGCTGTATAAATCATAGCCTGGGCTGGGCTCTCACTAGCGCAGCTCGACAAGAGGAATGGAGGGCGAGGGACCATAAAACTGTCTATGGGCTAAGTTGTTTCATTTCAAGCCAGGGCCAGGGAGAGAAAATGTTTGGTTCTTGGGAGACACATGTTCACAATGACACACAGATGCAGTCACACAGACCAACAATCACACAGAAACACAGTCACAAGTTCACATGGAAACACCAACACATGATCACACAGTCACAAAATCACATAGATATACAGTCACACTGATACATGGTCACATAGAAACACAAACACGCAGTCATACAGAAACATTACACAGTGACAAGCTCACATGGAGACATTGATACATGGTCACACAGACACACAGTCACACTGGCACGCAGTCACACAATCATACTGACACACGTTCACACAGAAATACAGACACAGTCACACTGACACAGTCACACAGAAACAGTCACAAGTTCTGTGGGAAATGGGAGACAGACTCATTTGAATAGGATGGATAAGCCGGTGGAGGTCTGCATGTCTGGGTGCTCAGAGAGACCGAGAAAGGCTGGTCTCACAGGAGGACAGTGGATGAGTCGAGTGACCCCGCATCTCTGGTGCCTCGTTCCCACAATACAAGAGGGGTGGGACAGTGCTCATGTCCCAAACTGTGAGAATGTTTGGAAAAATTAGCCTCTAGTGAGGAGTGAAGATTCTCATCCCAGCTGGCTGATAAATTATACGTTTCCCTTCTCTGAAGTAGGAACAGCTGGGCAGGCTCTGGCCATCAGACTGTGATCGGGTAAAGCAGGATCCGTTCCCATTTCATTTGCTCAGACATTTAGTGAGTAGCTACTATGTGCCAGGGGCTGTGCCAGGTGCTAGGGGCACAGGGCTGAAAAGAACAGAATCATGTGGCCCTGCTCTTGAGGCTCTCATGGTCTAGTGCAGCGGACTCATCAGTCCATGCTTGTCATTCATGATTGCTTATTTCACGTTTCTTTATCACCTTTAGCACCTATGACAAATTCTTGTATTTATTGGTTTGTTTACTTTTCTCCCCTCATCAGACTGGGAACTCCTTAAAGGGAGAAAAGAAAGGGAACCAACATTCGAGTGCCAATTACGTGCTGTCACTGGGCGCTTTGCAGTCACTTCACCACCACAGCGGTTCATGATAGGTTCCACTATTCTTATTTCACAGCTGAGAAGATTGAGACTCAGAGAGGTTAATTCATTTGCTTATGCCAAAGCTAGCATGTGGGGGAGCTGGGACCCAACCTGAACTGGTGTGGCCCCAAAGCTCAGGCTTGTTCTCCACACACTGCTCAAGGCGGACCTTCAGCACCTGGAGCAGTGCCTACCTCAGGGAGCGGCTGATTATACAAAGTCAGGAAGGAGTACAGGAGAGTGTGGGGTTAATGCTGAGGGGGAAGAGGGTTAGGGAAGACTGCACAGGAAGGGATTATGGAACAGTTTTGAGGAACAAATGGAATTTGCCAAAATGACAAGGAATGGAACGTCCAGTCTACAGCCATCCCACTCTGAATGCACCCGATCTCGTCTGGAACGTCTGTCTAGGTGGAAATGGCATGGAGGCATGAAACAGTGTTGTGTGTTCTGGCCACCTACTCAAAAGCTCCCTGCTTCCTCCATGACTTCCCCTACTCCTCCCATTCCTGTCTTAATAAAAAGGAGCTCAAGAATTGGATAAGAACCACATGGGGCCAGGAGCAGTGGCTTATGCCTGTAATCTCAGCACTTTAGGAATGATTGAGGCCAGGAGTTCAAGACCAGCCTGGGCAACTTAGCAAGGCCCCAGCTTGATCAAAAAAAGAATTTTTTTTTAATTAACCAGACATGGTGGTATGCATCTGTAGTCCCAGCTACTCAAGAGGCTGACACAGGAGGATCACTTGAGCTTGTGAGGTTGAGGTTGCAGTGAGTTATGATCATACTACTGTACTCCAGCCTGGGAGACAGGACAAAACCTTGTCTCAAAAAAAAAACCGCCCGGACACACAGATGGCAGAGTGACCCCAATGGGGCCACTATACAATGGAGTAGAGTGTTTTTGTTTTATTGTTATTATTATCTTTTCTGAAACTAGATTGTAACTTCCATGAAAGTAAGATCCAGTCTGCTGTGCTCACAAGTATGATTTCAACACCAAGAGCAGTGTCTGACTAATTTTGGAATCAGTGAACAGAACCAGACCAAGAAAAGGGGTATTCTCTACCTCTCTGCCCTCCCAGAAGGCTGGTGTAATTGGGCCAAACTGGAAGCCCCTCCTGTTTGGGGTCATGGAAACCAAAAGCCACACAGGCACCAGGTGGGGCCCAAAGGAGCTGAGGCCTCGAGTCCTTGCGCAGCTGGTGCCATCCAGCTCTGCCTTCTCTGTCTTCTCTGCCTCCTCCTGTCTAATTCAGGAGCCAACAACAGGACATGCACTCAGAGAAAGGGACCAGGGAGCAGACCCTGGGCCTGTCCCGGGCTTCATCTCATGCAAAAGGTGCAAGAGTGCATGTGCGGCAGGAGCCAGAGGAACACCAATACTGAAAGGGCAGCTCAAAGAAGAGGAGCCCACCAGTGGGACTGAGGAACGCCCAGAGTGCTGTAACATGCAGAATGGCGCTGGCCACCCCCCACTTTCTTCTCTGGCATTGTGGCTGTCATCCCAGAGAAGCCTGTGAATCGCCAGCCCAACCTCTGGAAACTGCAAAGGTAATAACCAGAGGCAACAGGAATGGGAGAGGAAAGAATAAACATAAAAACAGTGGACGAAAGAGTTCCATCCTTGTTTTTCTGAAAAAAACAAAAAACAAAGAAAGAAGAACAGTAACTGGCTCCACAGAAAGAAGTCACAAGCCCAGAGCCTGTGGTGGGGCTGAGCTACTCTGTAGAACCCTGAGGGGTGGAGGCACCAAGCACAGTGGCCTAGGGTCAGGCTCCTGGCTGGACAGCAGATGATGGTGGGAAGCCAGTTTTTAAAAGAGGGCTCCACGCACCCCACACAGCCACTCAGCCAGTCTCCTCTGTCTCCAGGAAATGAACTTTTTTCTTTGAAAAAACTGAATAAGAACAATACTGGATTTGGGAACACCAAGTATGGTGGAAAGTGAAAAGAATTAAGGAGAGGTCTGCATGCTCAACTGTGTGCCCTTCCATCCTTTCCCCGGCCTTGCTAGCAGCTCCCCAACACCACCAACCTTAGCCAGTAGATTGGAAGGGTTGTACAGCCCCAGAGGGAACTGCAGTTACTGGTATCGAAGGCATCTCAATAAAAAGGTTGGCTTGTGACCCAATAACCTACAAGAAGCCCACTGGTCAATCAACTGCCCCGTTACATCCCAAGCTCCCAAAAATCAACTTTTAGTGCCTCTTTCTTAAATAGGAACAAACAGAGAATCACCAGATATTTAAAGAAATTTGCAAACATGGAAAAGGGAAACTGAAACAAAAAAAAAAAAAAAAAAAGGAGGACTGGAGCAATAGAGCTCTTGCAAGGAATAAAAGAAACTTTCAAAAGAGCAATAATGCTTCAAAAACACTCTCAAAAATAGGAAAAATTGTATTCATAAAACAAGAAGAGATTACAACTGAAAAGGAGCAAATTTTAAAAGCCTCTTTCGAAATTAAAAATATAACTAAAATTTTTTCAAAATTGAATGTAAGGTTTAGAAGATAAAGTTGAAGAAATCTTTCAAAGAGTGAAGCAAAACAGTAAAGAGATGGATAATAGGAGAGGGAAAAAAACGATATTAGTCTCCTAATGAGCCCAGCACAAAGAATAGAAAAGATATATACCAATGCCCACCACTTCATGATCATGACGTTTTAGAACATAAAACATTTTAAAAGTTCCTAAAACACAGGGAAAAGAAACAAGAATAAAACATCAAACTTTTAAAAGAGCAACCTCAGATGTTAAAAGATATCAGAGAACTGCCTTTTACATTCTGAAAGAAACTGTTCTTTAATCTAAAATCCAATATCCAAATAAATTGTCAGTCACATATCACAGCAGTCTAGAGATATTTTCAGATATTCAATGACTCAAGAAAATGACCTCCTAGGCACCCTATCTTAGGAAGTTATTGGAAGATAGGGTTTAATAAAGTTAGAATATAGGACAACACAGAATACGTGGAATTCAGGAAACAGGGTATTTGCCACAGGAAGACAATAAAGGAAAAATTCAAAATGATAGTAAATTGAAGCCTCTGGATGACAGTTAAACAGCATTCCTATAAAGCAGCTAATCCAGGTTGAAACAGAAAAACACAAGATTCTTGGAGGGATACTATAGGGGGAAAAAGTAAAACAAATGAACTTGAATGCACATAAAGTAAATTCCAGGAAAAGCAATGGATTGTACGATAAAGGACACAAGGTCACAGTGTGCTACTTGACTTGGTAGCAAATTATATTTGCATAGTCATTAGCATATAAACACCAAATAGTGATTGAACAAAAAAGTAAGTTTATGTTGAAGAAGTAGGAGGAGGGGAAGAACAAGGATGGAGTTGGGAGAGAATACCATGAGAGAATTAAGTTCTCTACATGGCAGTAAATCGATACATAATTCCTAAAATTGGTCAAGTAAGTGGTAACAATATCAGCATATTATTTAGAAACACAGCGATATACACAAAAAAGAAATGCGATGTAAGAGTTGATGGTGACTGCCTTGGGGCAGGACTTGGGAGCGTGGAGAGGTAAGGCAAGGCCACTATTGATTTCCAAACTATATTCTTTGATAAATAAAAATTAAACTTTTATAAAAGAGTCTACATGGCTTGCACACATCTCAGCTCGGTTTTTCAGGGTGTGGGATCAGATGAGGATTTGTGGTCAAAGCTCTGACCAAAATAAATGATGCATCTTTATCCGCGTTTCTGCAGATACCCCTTGGGGACCCAATGCAGTGGTTGGAGGCCAGTGGGCTACAAAGATAAAGAAACCTGACCCTGGCCTACAGCTGTGGACGGTACAGCCAATTCTCAAATATGCTGTGATATTTCATGTCTGTGCATGCTGGTCTCTCTGATTAGAGTGCCTCAATAAATAAAACTCTAATCACCTAGTGTGGTGGACATCTCTTCAACCTTTAAACACCTCCAATCTATCTCCTCTCCTAGAAAGCCTTTCCTGATCCCTCCTTCCCAAAGAGAGAGTTATTCCCTCTTTTCACCTGTTTTTTGAATCCTCTGTGTACGTATCTAGCAAAGCATCCATCACCCTGTGTTTTGGTTGTAAATAAACCATCTCTCCAACTGATTTGTGATTCTCTCTGTGGCTATCAGCTTATGCTGGTTATGCTGCAGGATAAACAACCATAAAATCTCAGTGGCTCACCATGCAAAGGTTTATCTCTCATTATGTTACACGTCGGCTGTGGAACTGGCATTCCATGTCTTCTCTTCATTGTGGGACCCAGCTAGAGAGGCCTGGCCCTATTCTGGACGTGCCACTCTTCTAGAAGACAGAAAAGAGAAAATGCGGTGGGACCACAACACGTCCCTGAAACCTCCTGCTCAGGCTTTGAGTACAAAGCTTCCACTCAAATTTCATTGGCCAAAGCAAGCCACATGACCAGGTCTGACGTCAGACCTGGTCATGTGACTTATAGGTCTCTGTAACGTCACAGATAAGTATAAGTCTTTTACAGGGCAAGGCAGCACATAATTGGGCACACTAATACCATCTATCACAGTGTCCTTGGTAAGGTTCCACATCTTATTTTTATATCCTGGCCCTAACACAATGCTTGGCACCAAGTCAAGTACTCAGAGCATCTTCATGGACCTGAACTGATTGTCAGGTAATAACTTAGCCTGATACAGAAACCTAAGATCAGAAGGCGATTTGAAGAAGGCAAAGGGCCTGCTGCCGAGCTGGGAGGGCATCAACAACAGGCTCACAGCACGGGAAACAGCACCATGCTCGGAATCAAGAGGCCTGGGTTCCAATTCAGCTGTGAAAAGCCATTCCACCACCCTGGGCTCAGCTTTCAAATGAAAGGGATGACCTCAGTAATCCCTGGGGCTCCTTCCAGTTCTCACTTCTTCAGAGCCTGTCATGGAACCCCTCAACCTGGGATCCTCAGTACTCACTTGCCAATCTGCCAGCTGCTATTAGTCACGGCATCCAGCTCTATGGTTAGAAAGAAAAGCCCCAAAGTCACTTCATGTGCTAAAATGAATTTCTAAAAACCGAACATTCACCCATGTCAATAGAAGAAAATACAACGATGCTTCAAAAATGAATATGTTTTAAACAAAAATGTTACATGGCAAATGCTTCTTAAACCATTTTCTATTTCGAGCATGTTGCTCTGACAGAGGGATCTCCAGTTACATGAAAACTACTTATGACATTGCAGAAAGTCGTGATTACACATCTGAATGTATCTGCACTAAGTTCAGGTTCATGGATGGAAACCATCACATCAGTTGAAACTGTCTTGCACTTCGTAGGAGTTTGGTGTTTGTTAAATAAATGAATATCTGTCTTAGTTGTACATCTTGGACACTGAAACTATCATTCCAATTCAAATTATTCCTGTTTTTCTGCTATTTTTGAAAGCTTTGAGGAAAATGTGTTAATCTAAAAGGGTTGAGAAATCCTGTAGCTAATAGGCTGATGTACTAAGAGAATTATTTAGCAGATGCGAAGTCCTGAGGCTTTTGTTCTCAGCACCAGAAGGCAAAGGCTGTGATGACCCTGTTTGATTAGAGAAACTTGTGTCTTTAAGTTTCCACCCATAAATCATGGATGCCAGCCTGGGTGTTCGTCACCATCAGATAATAATAGCAACATGTATTAATACATAGCATTTCCTTTCTGCCAGGGCCCTTCCAAGTCCTTTACAAGCATTAACTCTCATCACTATCACAGCAACCCTAGGAAATAGGTACTGTTGTCACCTCCATTTTACTGATGGGAGAATCAAGGTACAAGGAAGGTGAGTGAACCCATCTAAGGTGGCACAGGAAGTGGAAGGACGGCTTTGAACGCAGGCAAGCTGGCTCCAGAGTCTGCGCTGAAGTCACCTCTGCATTATATGGCCTGAGCAGCAGCATGCTGCCAAGTGATTTGGAGCCATTCCTGGATACAGACATAACCTGGAACCCATAAGCATTTCATCACCTCCTCACCCTTAAAGACGCTTCCCACCCTGTCCTGCAGCAGCCCGGGAGACTATGATTTCTGCGCTCTAATCGAGGGTGCGAGCGGAGAGGTGAGTATGACTTCAGCTCTCCCAAACACCAGCATGGCTAATGTTTTTAGGTGGATGCCGATGTATTCTTATCCATCTCCAAGTTTCTGGATGCCATGCCATCCTGCCTGGCAGGGGAGGGAGGGGGTACAAGGAAAGTGACCTTTCCCTGGCACCACGAGGTCCTGTTTCTTGTGGCCACAGCACTGCAATCACCAGGCAAGGCTCTGTAAAGATCAATCAATACTGCCCCCATCCCACGTTCCCACCCTTTCCTGCTCCTCAGCCTACAACTGCTATCGATTACAGCAGAGCAGGGAAGCAAATGCCAAAATATATCAATCAATCACCTAGGTGGCCAAGAGACTTTATTAAAACCACTATGCCTTCTTCTATTTTCCTGCCCACCCCAGCTTCCTCGGCCCAGTGGCCATTTCTTTTGGAAGGTTTCCAAGAACTTTGCAGACATGATCTGATGGCTGGTGGAATTTCCTCTATTTGGGGAAAATTTAGACCCAGAGAAGGAGCAAGCACAAGTCCCACAGTGAGAAGATGGAAACCAGGTGTGTGAAAATATGTGCAAGTGTCTGTGCAGTACACATATGAAAATGTGCAAGTGTGTGTGTTTGTTTAAAGAAAAACCTAGAACTTAGTCACATTTCAGAAACATTTGGTAATTATCGCTGAAGTTTTTACAAATCAATTCCTTCTGGTCGCTTAATGTCCTTCACTAAGTGGTTTAATTGTGAAATTTCACTTTATAATTGGGTTCATTTTAATGCAAAAAGAGGTAGATTTGCATAAGCAAATGACAAACAGTTAACAAAACCCATTAGCAGAGAGGCAGGAATCTGAAGAGCCGCACACCTGGGTAGTCAGCTCAGAATCAAAGCCTGTGGCAAGGAAGTCCCTGCCCTCGCCCAGACCAAATTCCAGGCCTCTAACAAGAGGGGAAGGAGGACACACATTTCAAGTGCCTTCACAGATTGCTTAGTCCTGCCAGACTAAGTTGCTAGAATAAGAGGAGACCCTCAGAGAGACAGTTTCATTTGCTTGTCAATGAAAAACCAAAGACTTTTCTTTCCTTCTTTCTTTCTTTTTTTGTTTTTAAGCTTGTCACCCAGGCTGGAGCACAATGGCACAATCTCGGCTCACTGCAACCTCCGCCTCCCGGGTTCAAGTGATTCTCCTGCCTCAGCATCCCCAGTAGCTGGAATTACAGACACCTGCCACCACGCCCGGCAAATTTTTTTATTTTTAGTAGAGATGGGGTTTCACCATGTTGGCCAGGCTGGTCTCGAACTCCTGACCTCAGTGATCCACCCGCCTCGGCCTCCCAAAGTGCTGGGATTACAGGTGTGAGCCACCATGGCCACCCCAAAGACTTTTTTGTCTAAGGAAACTCTGGACAAGGATTTTTTTTTTTTTAACTGGCAGTTTCATACAGCTGTCTGACAGCTCTTGGTCCAGATGAAAAAAGCATGGACTCAGAGCAGCAGGAGGGACAGAGAATCAGACTGCCAACTCTCGTTCTGCCATGAACTAGCAAGGATCTTCATGCCTCAGTTTCCTCTTCTGTAAAAAGAGAACCTAAAACTAGATTATGAGTTCTTATGTTTCCCAAACTCCTGCTGTCATCACAAGTAATTGACTTATCCATTCATTCACTCAACAGATATTTATTGCACCCTTGCTATGAGCAGGTACTGTAGAAATTAGAGAATCGTGAGGCAATAGGGTGAAGCCTCAGTGCTTGGGAACACATAGCCATAGACAAGGTCCTACCCTCATGGAATTTATTGTCTAATGGGGTGTTATGGACTGAATTGCATCCCCCACCAAATTCATATGTTGAAACCTTAACTGCTAATTATTTTTTTATTTTTTTTTTTTTGATGGAGTTTCACTCTTGTTGCCCAGGCTGGAGTACAATGGTGCGATCTCGGCTCACTGCAACCTCCACCTTCCAGGTTCAAGTGACTCTCCTGTCTCAGCCTCCCAAGTAGTTGGGATTACAGGCACCTGCCACCACACATGGCTAATTTTGTGTTTTTAGTAGAGACGGGGTTTCACCAAGTTGGCCAGCCTGGTCTTGAACTCCTGACCTCAGGTGATCTGCCTGCCTCAGCCTCCCAAAATGCTAGGATTATAGGTATAAGCCACTGTGCCCCACAGAGATAGGGTCTTTAAGGAAGTAATTAAGGTTAAAAAAGTCACAAGGGTGGGGCCCTAATCCAATAGGACTGGTGTCCTTATAAAAAGAGAAAAAACAGAGATTCCCTCCTCCTCATTCTCCCAACCTGTGCACAAAGAGGTCATGGGAGGGCACAGGGACAAGGCAGCCACCTACAAGCCAAACAGAGCGGCTGCCCCAGAAACCAACCTTGCTAGCACCTTGATCTTGAACATTCAGCCTCCAGAACTATGAGAAAATAAATGTCTGTGGTTTAAGCCCCACAGTCTGTGGTATTTTGCTACACAGCTGGAGCTGACTGATACAGGGGTAAGCAGGGAAGGGCACAGCGTTATGGGACCACAGATTAGGGCCGCCCCACCCAGGCTACAGGGGGAGGGAAGGTTTTCCAGAGAACCTGCCATCCAGATATAGACCTGAAGGGAGGATTAACAGGTGCAAACAGGAAAGAGTACTCAGGGCAGGACGCCCACACGTGTGGAGACCCTGAGGGAGGAGGAGCACGTTCCATCAGAGGACCTGAACACGTTTCTTTATGGATGGAGCTTGGAGGGTGAGAGGAAGAAGGGGTGGAATGAGGCTGAGGAGGTCGGAGGGGCAGCAGCATGGGTGACATTTCATAAGCAAACACCCTGAAGATCCCAGAGACCAACAAGCTGCTCTACCTTTCAACACTTCGGACTCACCTCATTGATGCTTCTGATTCTGCTGGAAAAAATGTCAACTTGGGCTCTGCAGGTTCCAAGAAGTCGTGAGCTTTTCCTTGCCACCGAGTTGGCTGTATCATTCCTCAGCATCACTGCATGTGTTCCCTGTGGAAATGCTTTGCTTGTTCATCCATAAGCTTCCTCCTTTCCTTTCAAAGCCTCTTCTGGGACTGCCTCTTCTGGTGCTTGCCTTCAGTTCTGTAAAATTCCTTTGCTTTTTATTAATAATTGCTAGTGTTTATTGCATTAGTTAATGCTAACCATGTCCCAGGTGTTGTTTTAGGGGCTTTATGTGTATTAGCTGTTTTAATCCTCACAACAACACTATGAAGTAGATTCTATTAATTCTAGTTTATGGATGAGGAAACTGAAGCACAGAGAGATTAAAAAGTCACTTGCCCAGGGCCACTCCGGTAACAAATGGAGGAGGCAGGATTAAAACCCAAGCAGTTGGCTGGGTGCAGTGGCACATGCCTGTGATCCCAGCACTTTGGGAGGCTGAGACTGCCGGATCTCAGAAGTTCGAGACCATCCTGGGCAATGTGGTGAAAGCTCGTCTCTACCAAAATATAAAAAGTTAGCCAGGCGTGGTGGTGGGCGCCTGTAGTCTCAGCTACTTGGGAGGCTAAAGCAGGAGAATCACTTGAACCCAGAAGGTGGAGGTTGCAGTGAGCCAAGATTGCGCCATGGCACTCCAGCCTGGGTGACAGAGGGAGACCTTGTCTCAAAAAACAAACAAACAAACAAACAAACCCCAAGCAGTCTACCTTGGGTGTCTATGCTCTTAACCACTATGCTGTGCTGTCCAAAAAAAAAAGATGGAAACTAAGGCTTGACTAGGTTCCCCTGGCTAGGTTAAGCATGGGTGCCAGGACTAGAACTGAGGTCTTCCTGATGCTATGGTCTCTGCTGTTCACACTTAGCAGGGCTGCCTCTTGAGGGAAAAGAGGAGAAGCAGATGAGTTTGAGGACCACTCAGGAGGCAGACAAGCTAGGACCATGATGGGGGTAATTGAAGAATAACGGATACAATAGGAAGCCAAAGGGCAAAGCCAGGTTTCTAGGTCAACTGTGCAGCCGCATCTTCCTCATCTTCTGGCACTTTATTTTATTTATTTATTTATTTAAGACGGAGTCTCGCTCTGTCACCAGGCTGGAGTGCAGTGGTGCAATCCTGGCTCACTGCAACCTCAGCTTCCCGGGTTCAAGCGATTCTCCTGCCACAGCCTCTCAAGTAGCTGGGACTACAGGTGCGTGCCACCACGCCCAACTAATTTTTATATTTTTAGTAGAGTCAAGATGTCACCATGTCAGCCAGGATGGTCTCGATCTCCTGACCTCGTGATCCACCCGCCTTGGCCTCCCAAAGTGCTGAGATTACAGGCGTGAGCCATGGCGCTCAGCTTGCCACTTTACTCTTCGTTAATTAATTCTTTCGTTTATTTGACACATACTGTGTTTCAGGCGCTGGCTGGGAAAAGCAGAAACTGGGGAGCGGGTAGATACTGATATTGGCCATGACACTCATCAGGCCTTACTCCTTCCCCTTGTCCATGGAGCTCAAGGACTTTGCATTCTAGGGGATGGAGTTGATAAATAAATTATTACAGTGTGATTACAAGTATATCAATATATCTACATCTATCTGTCTACCTATCTACCTGCCATCTACCAACCTATAAAAGGAGTACAAGGAAGACAGCCCATCTCTGCCTAAAGAAGTCAGGGGAAGTCTCACTCTAGCGAGGGTACCACTGGAGCCAGTGCTGAAGGGTATGATGGGAATATCCTAGGAGAGTATGGGGGATCCTTGGAGCTTCCTTGCAAAGTCTGTGACTGATGCCTGAGCTCTTGGACCAGAGTCATCAAATTCAGATACTCACTCTGAAAGGAGCCTCAGAAGCCCTCTCTATCCGCAGGTGAGCCAACTGAGCAGGGTCAGGCCTGCGGTGAAGCGGAATTTCAGGAAGCACCCCTTCTCCAGCCACACAGGCGCCACCCGCCAGCACCACCCTTCAAGCAAGGCCTCACACTGGTCTCAGGCACAGCTCTCTCCAAGGGTCACACAGCAAAGCCAACGGTGCCATGCAAGAACCCCTGCCGCCTGCACTGCGGTCTTTCTTATGCGTTTTGTGATTATGGAGAGTAAGGGAGGGGGAGAAGGAAAAGAAGGGGAAGAGGAGTCAAGAAATGTACCGCGGTCTCCTGTTCCTACAACTGAAAAGACAGCTCTGAATTCCTACATCCACCCACTTCAAGTTCCCGCCTTCCTTCCTCAAGCCTTACGTTTAGAAATGAGGATCTCTTCCCCACAGAGCTCTTTCCTCCCCTCTCTCTACTACCTGCTCTTCCAATTCCACACCTTTTCAACATTTATTTCAGCTGCAGATTCTCTTTCAAAAGCTGGTGAGGCGAGTCCTGCAGCGCCCACCCCCGCGGCCAGAAGGTTGTAGTTCTACGGTCAGTCAGCAGGGGGCAGGCCTGCTCCGAGTCTCCGTCCTGCCCCGACCATCCCAGCCCCCAGCCCAGTCACAACTCCTTAGAGATGCAAATTGAGAGGCAGCCTTCCTAACCCGAGAGGGCTGCTAATTCTCTGACAGTATGCAGATTTCCATCTTGCCTTTGCCTGGGTTTATTTGTTTTACTTTGCAATAAATTTAATACAGACTCCCTGAAGCAGAGAGGCAGATGGACTATAAAGTGCATTTTGAGCAGCCTTAGTTACTAGGTTAGTGTAGGTTTTGATCCCTGCTTAAATTATATCTATGAAATTTGACATGGATTTGGGTCTGGGTTTTGCTGGCTCCTTGGTGCTCTGGAGCGGCTTTTAGAGAATTTACAAGGGTTGATTTGATTATTGGGGCTTTAATTTCTCACAGAGGCTAACGAGGAGGCTGGGAAGCCGGGCTAGGGCCTGGCAGGAAGATGGAAAAGCTGGGATAAGTTGGGTTTCTACCTGCCCGAGTGTTCACGGTATCAAAATCGTTTTCTCATGCCCCTCGAGGGGCCCTAAGTCACTCTCACCAAAGAGCTGCATGCGGAAACCTGTTCTGATTCCCAGGGTAGTTGTGCAGCAAGGAGCTAGCTCAGAGTCTACGAAAAATATCAGATGCACATATGGGGCAGACATAACTAAAACATCTATAAAGAAACATTAACAAGAATGGTACGAATCAGCATCGTATAACAATGTCAATTGGATGTGAGGGGACTTGGCAGAAGGACAAACGTCAATGCACTCCTGTTAACCCCTTTGCCTTGTGCCGGAGTGTGCGGCCTCCCGCTTCCCTACTTCCTTCCAGCAGACCCCTGAAGAAAGGAGGCGGAAGGAACTAGGAATGGGATGAGATGGGTTCTTGTCCTGGCTCCACCGATTACTTCTTTGTTCAGATACTTGGGTAACATTTAATTTCTGCGAGCTTCAGTTTCCCTCTGCACAGTTGGAATTTCATTATCATGAGGATCGAGTAAGAGATCTTTGGGAAGAATGTGTGTAGGCTGTAAAGGACCGGACCATAAAAAGTAGGTACATGGACAGATATCATTCCCCAGTTGTGAAATCGTCATTGACGGATTAGGGTAGCAAGGCTTCAAGGCCAGGGGGGAGCTATTAATGGAATTGCCAAAGCCAGTCCGGGAGGCGACATTGGTGGAATAAGTTGGGTTTCACAAACTGGGCAAGGTGTGAGACGGCCAGCTTTCTCATTGGTGGCAAGTTCTGCTCACCTGTGTGTAAAGCCTGCCTGCCAGTAAAGGACACCTTGAGAAGGTTCCAGCAGCAGCAGCAGATGCGGAGGATTGTCCCATAGAGCCCTGAGGGCTTGGCCACCCTGGCTGTGGGAAACGGGCAGGGGCTGGTGCTGCAGATTCATCTTCTCCCACGTGAACCCGAGTGCAGGCAGAGCCCGGAGACAGAGGAGGGAGGGGATGGAGGGCCCCTTCCTCCTGCCTCCCTCCTCTGCATCTTCACATCTCTTAGGCCAGAGACTGGAGCAGGAAAGGGAGTTTGAGGGGAAACTAAGAGGAATGTGTTTGAAGAGCCAAGAGGAGCAAAGATTTGGGAGCCACTAGAGAAAAGGGGTAGAGAGTAGAAAGAGGCAGGTTGGGGAGAAAGGAAGAAACCATGACACATTGATATTTACCCCTGAAACTTTGAAGAGGATTGTGAACTGCTGGGGGAAGGGGAGAGAAATGAGAGAAGAGAAAGGAAATAACCAGCTCCACATGAAGGAGGGGGTGGGGTACAGGGGAGGTGGAGGCTGAGATTAAATGGAAATGAGGGGCTTGGTCACCATGGAGAAAGAAGCTGGAAGCTTTGGCAGCAGTTTGTCTATTAGGAGGAAAGGCGGGGATCAAAGAAGCTGTGGTGTGTCTATACACACAACCGGATTGGAAAATAGCTAGCAGAATTCTGCCCAAAGCAGGAGGGAGGGGGAAGGGAGTGAAAACTGGTTGAATTCTTTCCCAAATAACAATGGCTCTCCACACGTTGGTTTCTCCCTTCTATCTGTTCCTCTGTTGCCTTAAAAACACACTAAACTGAAACTGGTGGGTTGTGAAGATTTTGTTAAATTAAATTTGGTGACTTCCCCTCCGCCCCAATGACCTGTGTGTTCAAGGGAATGGAAACCCTACATCCTGTCCCAGATAGAGGAAGGGAGATGGTAGCTGAGGTGGGGAAGGAGGGCAAAAGCAGGGACGCAGCAGTGAGGGTAAACGAGCCGATGCCTTGGTCTTCACGGGAACCTCTGAAGGAGAATGAAGAAATCCAGGAGCAGTGGCCACCTGCCAAAAGAATGGCCACGCAGGCTCTCCAGAACTGCAGCAGGAGCTGCAGCACTGGGACCCACGCTGGGTCTCTGCCTGACCCTGTGCTTTTCAGAGAGCCCACAAAGGCTCTTCTCCAGGAGCGCCCTCCCCGTTCCAGACCACATGGCAGGTGCGCAGGCGGGCCAAGGGACAGCTGTCTGGGTGAAGGTGGGGGTGGAGTGTGGAAAGAACTAAGGCCAAGGCCCACAGGCTCCTCAAACACAGAATAACGCTGGGGCCAAGAACTGGAGTGGGGCGGGGGGCCTGAGGCCAGGGCCTCCACGTGGACCCTTCCCCTAGCCTGTAAGTATCAGCAGCGGGGTGCGGCAGGGGGCCTGAGGCCAGGGCCTCCATGTGGACCCTTCCCCTAGCCTGTAAGCATCACCAGCAGTGCTGAGCAGCGGGGAACCTGGCTTCCCAGCTGAAGGCAAGGAGACTGAAGGAGGAAGGAATCAAGGTTGCTGAAGGTTAGAGGCTTCAAGGGAAGATGGAGCAGGGGGCAAGCCTCCGACTCTGAGTGTGTGTGCAGAGCAGGGTGGAGAGGAACAGAGCCACACGTCTGTCTTTTGTGATCTTCGGGGTACACTACACTAACATTTTAAAAATCATTCATCATTTATCTGAAATTCAAGTTTGACTGGCTAGCATGTATTTTGTCTGGCATCCCTATTCCTGGGTCCAAGGGATTGGGGTGATGACCACAAAAAAAAAAAAAAAAAAGGCTTATGTCACAAATCGTGTGAGGCCAGGGCACCCTTATGGACCTCAGAGGTTGGAGTCTTACAACATACCATGGAGCCTTACCCATGCCCAGGTCCAATCAGTGTGTCCCAGCTGTAGCTGGGGTTAGGAGAGCGTCGCCATTTGCAGGCACCCTGGGCCACAGGGGATCTTGGCCGAAGCTTCATCTCTGCCAGTGCCTTTAGGAGGGAACCAGAATCTGGCAAGATCAGAGTGACTCCCCAGAGGGAAAACTGCCTTTTTTCTACATCCACAGGAGTCTCAGAGGCTAGCGAGGCCTAAACCAAACCAATAAGAATTTTCTCCCCGGGGAGAGCAGCTTGCCTCCGTCCTTCTGAGGAGTGTAACTGACACTTTTCTCCAGTCCTTCCCAGTTCACACGACTCCAAACAATCCTTCCCTAACTGAAAACTCTCCTCCTGCAGCGGACGCTCTTTCAAATTCTATTCAGAATCCAGCCTCTAAGATGCTACATTCCAAGCGGAAAGAAAATAAATAAATACATAAATCAATAATAATCCTACATTAATTTCAAACTCAGTTATGAACACAGAAGCAAAAAAATCAATGGTGTCCGAATGAAAAAGGGTAGACTGAAAGGATTTCTTAATTCAGAAAACTTTTATAATGATATGACAAATAACAGAGAAGAAACTAAAATTAAAACAATAAAAAAAGGTCTACCCAGCAAGCAGTGTCCTGTTAAATAATTGCATGAGATTCATCAGAGTAGCACCTGGCGCTGAGCGTTTTTTAATTTTCTCCCTGCTGGAGCCTCTCCTCTCACAGTATCAACAAATAGATTAACTACTTGTCAGAGACGAGGCCTTCACACAGCAAAATTGAATTCTTCAGTATTTATCTTCCCCCTTTACACCCCCTGCCCAAAGAGGAACATCTAATCACTTTTTTAAAACTACCCCAAATCTAGAAATGATTAATTCTCTCCCATGATGCAAAGGGTTAATTCCACCATGGTTCCTGAAGGAAAGCCAGGTTTAATAAGAATTGCTAATTGCCTTTTCCTTAGGAAGGAATGAACTTTGAAAGGGCAAAAGACAGAGAGGCAGCTTCACCCCTTCAGTGATGTGTCTGTGGCAAGCGCAGGCCCACCGGTGTCACGGTGTTTTAGAGAAATGCAGGTTCTGCAGGAGTTGGACTAGGGAAGAATGGTGAACCCACGGGGTCCTGGCCTGCAACAGAGCAGCCGTGGCCATGGGCCCGTCCACAGCAATGCCTTCATTTCAGGAAAACAACGCAATGGTTCAATTTGGACTAATATCATTAACTTACATTTTTCTTTGCTTTAGAATTTTGTTCCCATTCCATTAATTCATAGTTATAATACAGCTACAAACATTGGAAAGTTACCTATTTTGGTTTGTACTTTTAGGTTACACTCTGATATAAATAATGTAGGTCAATATTAGATATCTGGGGGAATATTCTTCCTTTTTTAAAAACGGTGTGAACATTAATCAAATATGAGAAACAATGGGAGGCTGGAAGAACTCAGCCTAGAAGGTCCGAGTGCTCAGGGACCTAATCCTCACATAATTCACTAGGTAGCATGGGCAAGACTGTGACTTATTCAGTGTCAACTTGAAAACAGGGATTATAGGCCTGTCACGGTGGCTCACATCTGTAATCCCAGCACTTTGGGAGGCCGAGGCAGATGGATCATTTGTGGCCAGGAGTTTGAGATCAACTTGGCCAACATGACAAAACCCCATCTCTACTAAAAATACAAAAATTAGCTAGGTGTGGTGGCGGGCACCTATAGTCCCAGCTACTTGGGAGGCTGAGGCAGGAGAAACACTTGAACCCAGAAGGCAAAGGTTACAGTGAGCTGAGATCATGCCACTGCACTCCAGCTTAGGCGACAGAGCAAGACCGTGTCTCAAAAAAAAAAAAAAATTAGTTTTGAACTAGTTATTCCACACCCATTATCTCCAGATCAAACAAGATAATGGGTGTGGAATAACTATTTCAAAAATTTAACCATTTAGAAACCATTAAGAAAAGTGTTTTTCCATCACATCATAATAAATGGTAAGCAGTCTACTCTGAGGCATATTGTTCTTGGATTTGCATGCTTGAACTCACTGAGATGAAAGAGCTGTCAGCTCCGTCATGGTTAACTTAAGAAGACATCAGGGAGGAGAAGGAGGAAGAGGATAGAGGAAGGAACCTGTATTTAGCCCAGTGGTACCTGGCTTAGCTCAGAGACCCTTCTGGGCAGTCTGTCCATCCATGCTCCATGAAGGTGTTGGTCACAGGCCTTTCTGTTCTGTCCAGGCCCCCTCTCTGCTTCCTCTGTTCTCTTGCCTCCCAGGACCCCCTTCTGAGTTAGTTGGAGAAATGAGACAGAAATGATATCACTTAATGGGGAAGACACTTGTCAGTTTTTTCCGGCTCTGGCCTGGCCCAACTTTGTAATCAGCAGTTTTGCATTCAAGGTTGGACCCACTTAAGTAAAACTCAGGCAGGCACAATTCAATCAGACATTTCAGGGGCTGAGTTCTCTGAAGGAGAGGAAGCAGAAGTGGGGAGGACTAGGGTGTGCATTGGTGCCAAGTAAGCATGTTTTGAAAAAATAGCATGGAAATATAAATTCGTGACATCTTAGGAGGCAATTCAGACACTTGTTATTCCCAGACTGCAGCAGCAATTTCAGAGTAGTTGGTTTTTCATCATCAAAAGGTAAGAGGCTGCTCAACTATTGGGTTATTTTGGTATTCTATAGCCTAGTACATGAAATATCAAACTATCTTACCAATAGAGAATGAAATACAATCCTTTTTTACAAGTAAAGACAAATTAAAGATTCAATGTAAAATAGCATATCATTTACAATAGCAACAAAATTGTAAAGCATATGAGAAGTAGTCTAACAAAAAATATATATCACTTTTTATAGAGAAAGATTTTAAACCCCATTAGAGAACATAAAAGAAAACCTGAATAAATGAAAGAATCTTTCATAATTATGAATGGGATGACTTTATACAATGCCAATTCCCCCAAAATAGTCTGTAAATTTAATTCATTCCAATCAGAATCCCGGTAGACTGAGAAGGGGGGGATGAATTTGACAATCATTTAAAATTGGTGATGAAGAATACAAGTCAACTAAAAAAAAAAAAAGAGCAAAAAGGAGAATCAGACTATACTAGACACTAAGAAATATCACAAGAACAGAGTTATTGAAAGAGTGTTGTAAGCACAGAACAGATAAACGGGCTGGTACAATGTGCAAGTCCAGATAGACTTACGTGTGCATGAAAATCTGGCATATGGTGAATCTGGCATCATAAATCAAAGGGTGAAAAGATGAAGTATTTTATAAGTGATGAAATAAATTCAAATATCTATCTTATTACTGGATATGAAAATAAACCCTATATGGATTCAATACCTAAATATGAAAGGCAAACCCATAAACTAATAGAAGAAAATATATGATAGTGTATTGTGACCTTGAAGCAGGAAAAGATTTTTTAAACAAGATCCAAAAGCAAAACCATAAAGAGAAAAATGGATGAATTTTACATCCAAATTAAGGACTTCTGTTCAGTGAAGTACACCATCGCCAGAGTTAACAGATGGGTAATGCCTGGAAGAAGACATTTGCAACTAACAATTGTTCAGGGAATCCCAACAAATTAGAAAAAAAAAAAAAAAAAAAAGATGGGAAACAATAGAAGAATGAGCAAAATATGCGATTACGTAGTTCATAGAAAGGGAAGTCTTAAAGCCTAATAAGTATTTGAAGTGATGCTTAATTTCACAAGTAATATGAAAAACACAAAACAAAAATAAGATCCCACTTTACATCTAACAAATCAGTAAAAGTTAGAAAGCCTGATAATGCCAAGTGCTAGCAAAGATGTTCACCAGGAACAGCTGATGAAGGTGAACTCTGGAGCAGTTATTTAGGAGCACCATTTGGTAGAACACAGTGGAAGGAGAAATGCAGATAGCCTATGACCCAGCATTGCCTCGTGGTGGGTTTATATGCCCTAGAGAAACTGGCACAGAAGCACAGAAATGTTCATCCCTTGCTGATGGTGGTAGCAAAGTATTGGTGGCAACCTGGGTGCTCTTCACCAGGGGAATGGAAGGGTGAAATGCAGTAAACAGAAACGGTGAAACACTGTGCAGTGGTATGAAGGAACGTGATAGATCCATGTACAGCAACGTGGATGGGGCTCCAAATCAGAGTTGGGAGGAAGGGGGAGTGAGAATAAATTTATAGCACGATACCAATTATGTACTTTTTTTTAAAGAGACAAAGCAGCAGTATACATATCTCAAGAATAAACTTAAAGAAGGTGGACCAGAAGGACATACATTACAGTGAACGAGGTGGTGCTCACCTGCAGTCCTGCTTCAGGCCCATCCATCTGAGTCCTTGGCTGCTGGGAATATTTGCACTGAGGCGCAAGGCAGTGTCCCTCAGGGGAATTGCTCAGCCACAAGGAGCTGCTTCGTCTAAGGTTATGCGTCTCCTAGGGAAAGGCGGGTGGTCACTGGCTGATTCCAAGATATAAAACACTAGTCCCCTTTACTTCAGTTTACAAAAACAATGAAGGGCTCAGCTCAGGTGCAACCACAGGGGGATCCCCTTCCCCTCCAGTGCAATCCGACCTTCCTTATTTCCCAACGAGTGTATCTCTGGAGGGCACTCATGAGTAAATCTGCACTCCCATCTCAGAACTTGATTCCAGAGAGCCCTGTCTAAAAGACACATTAAATCATCAAGAGTGAGAGCGTTTAGTGGGAAAGGAGAACAGAAACGGGATGGGGAAAATAAGAACTTGAAGATAAGAAAGATAAGAAAACAAGAATTCAGTAACTTATCAACAGTGATGACAACACACCATCAAATGAGGAGTATGATCCACTCTACTATGTGTCCCCCGAGTCCAAAATGTAAAATAAAAAGACGGGAAACATAACATCTGCCTGTGACTGTACACAAGCTGTCCCTCCCTTGTTCACTTTGTAGCTCAACATCAGTTAATCTTCTGCCCACATGCCAGGGGTGACAAAGTAACAGACTTGGAAACAAGTGATGGTCAAGGACGCATGTTTTTTGTCCTTGTAACTGGGGACATCTTCAAGCATCAGGGGATTGAGGGGTGGGGGGTGGTTCTCCTTTGGCCCTAGTCTATTCTGGCTGCAAGGAGCTGTGAGAGATGGTTCCATCCTGCTCAGTCAGGGAAGGAGGAAGCAAAAGAGTGTGGGGTATGTGTGGTGGGGTAGAGCGAGCCTGAGCCTGAGCCTGAGCCTGGCAGGACAATTCAGTCAGAAGCAGTGAGGACTCCTGGTTTTTATCTGTACACTCTCAGAAAACCCAACCAAAATGACAATAAGTGAATTAGAAAGACATAAGTCTTCAAAGACCAAGATGATGGGAGAGGAGAAACAGCCAATGAGAAAGGCTGACAAACCTGATTTGGAATTCCCCAGGTGCCTCCAAAGGCCAAAAATCTGGGTGAGGCTTGAGATAGGGAGTCAGGTAACTGCCTTCTCCCCGTTGCCCACCCCCGTCCCCAGCAGATGACAGGACTCCCTGGAGAGACTGAACTAGAGGGACATCCACACACAGAGACATGTGGCAGCTGACAGTGGAGGTGAGGCATCATTCCGAAACCAGGGGATTAAGAAGATTTTATACTGAATTGTGACATCCCATAGTTACCTTTTCTAGCCAGGCTTCCCAGATGCCAGCAGGCAGACTTATGCTTACCTCCTCAGGCAGAAGAAAGCTCCTTTATTGGGAAACATACTAACTCAAGAGAAAACACTGACCAACACTGACATTTAAGGGCCCTCAGCTAGAGGGCCTGATCCCTGTCCAGTCACTCAACTGTAAGGCCCACTAGTCACCAAGACCAAGCCCTATACAAACAAGTGCACACACACACATACACACACACAATCCCAGTCTGCTCTTTAGGGCATCATTTTTAAATCCTAATGAACAGGTAGTGATCACTAAAAATTTGAGGGAAATCTCTAACATGAAAGACAGGAGTCAAAACGAAAGAACTTTGATGGAACAGACCATTCAGAAAGAAAAAACAACTTCAAAAATAGAATGAACAACTGCAATCTCCAGAGAATCAAGAGACAACACTGTATTCCCCCAAAAGGATGCTATGAAAAAGAACAAAGAACAAGAAAGAGCCTTTTAATATTAAAATAAAATATTAAATAGAAAAGTTGGAAAAGAGTTGAGGAGCTCTCCCAGAAAATAGAAAAAAAAAAAAAAAAAAGAAGAACATAAAAGGGATAAGATTTGAGAACCAGTCTAGGAGTTCTGAAATCCAACTTTAAGGGGTTCTAGAAAGGAAGAAGAGAGAATTGATAGAAAGAAATTATCAAAGAAGCAATATTAGGACACTTCTTAGAACTAAAGGCTACCATTCCCCAAACTGAGAGGGACTGTTCAGTGCCCAGCTCAACGAATGGAAAAGTGACACCAAGGAATGCCACTGTTGAACTTCAGAAGATCAGGAATTAAAACAAAACCTATTCATGAAAGCATTATTCATAATGGTGAAAAAGCGGAACAAACCAAATGTCTATCACCTAATTAATGGCGAAACAAAAGAATGAAGTACTGAGACAAGCTGTGACATAGACGAGCCTTGACACATTGTGCTAAGTGAAATAAGCCAGTAATAAAAGGGTGCATACTATATGATCCCAGTTATAAGAAATGACTAGAAGAAGCAAATCTATCAAGATGGGATGTGGACTGGTGGTTGCCTGGAGTTGGGGGTTACTGAGGGGAAATGAAGACTGACCGCTTCATGGATATGGGTATGAGGTTGGTTTCTTTTGGGGGGTAATAAAATGTTTTAAAATTGATTGTCGGGATGGTTGCACAATCTGTGAATATACTAGGAACCATTTGTACACTTTAAATGGGTGAATTAGGTGGTATACGAATTATATCTCAATAAAGCTGACACATTAAGAAGGGAGAGCAAAAGACAGGGGAAGAAAGGACGGAAGAAAAGGGAAGAAAAAGAGAAGAAAGTCCTAAAAACTCCAGAGAGGTAAAAGGTCGCATATTAAAGCATAAGAATCAGAATGGCATTGAACTTTTTAAAAACAGGCCTAGATACACAAATAATGAAAGAATAACGTTTTTAAAATTCTGAGGGAAAAGAACTTTTAACTACTATTTCTATACCTTAACAAATTATTAATCAGCTGTAAAGTTGAACAAAGACACTTCCAAAAATGCAAGAACTAAAAAATATTCACCCCAGTGGATCCTTTCTATGAAGACGTGTAGAAGATATGCTTCCAAAATAAGGGAGTAAACTAAGAAAAAAGAGTCCCAGGATCCAAGAAACAAGAGGCTCACTTAGGAGAGGAATGAAGGGAATTCTCAAAACGCTGATGCAGAGGAGTGCCACAGGCCTTGAGAAGACTAGTCTAGACTGGAACAAGAAGATCGATGATCCAGGTGGCATAGCCTCAGGCAAAACAAGATGGAACCGAACTGATGGTGAACTGAGAAATTATCTGATGTGCACGGCCAAAATGGAGACAAGTCACAGTTCTCCTAGCAAGTCTGGGGCACACAACGATAGGTACCTATAAAACTAAGCAAATGAACAAAGAATCAGTATTAACTAAAACAAAAAAAAGAAAAGAAAATATACAAGAAAGGAAATGTCATCACAGTATACCACATGACTTAGTCACAAGCAATATTTCCATAGTCATGATACTATGAATACTGAATACCAATTTGACCAAAAATTATAGAGTAACTAAATTAGGAGAATTGAGGGAGAAGTATATATATGGTATTTGTTATATGTGTATATATGTATACATTTTATGTGTATAGATGTATGTGTTATATGTGTATATATGTATACATTTTATGTGTATAGATGTATGTGTTATATGTGTATATATGTATACATTTTATGTGTATAGATGTATGTGTTATATGTGTATATATGTATACATTTTATGTGTATAGATGTATGTGTTATATGTGTATATATGTATACATTTTATGTGTATAGATGTATGTGTTATATGTGTATATATGTATACATTTTATGTGTATAGATGTATGTGTTATATGTGTATATATGTATACATTTTATGTGTATAGATGTATGTGTTATATGTGTATATATGTATACATTTTATGTGTATAGATGTATGTGTTATATGTGTATATATGTATACATTTTATGTGTATAGATGTATGTGTTATATGTGTATATATGTATACATTTTATGTGTATAGATGTATGTGTTATATGTGTATATATGTATACATTTTATGTGTATAGATGTATGTGTTATATGTGTATATATGTATACATTTTATGTGTATAGATGTATGTGTTATATGTGTATATATGTATACATTTTATGTGTATAGATGTATGTGTTATATGTGTATATATGTATGTATTATGTATATATGTATGTATTATATGTGTACATGTGCATGTATTATATGTGTATATGTGTATGTATTATATAGGTATATATGTATGTGTTATAAGTCTATATATGTATGTTATATGCATATATGTATGTATTATGTGTGTATATGTGTGTGCTATATGTGTATGTATGTATTATATGAGTATATATGTATGTATTACATGTGTATATATGTATGTATTACATGTGTCTATATGTATGTGGTATATGTGTATATATGTATGTGTTGTGTATGTTATATGTGTCTATATGTGTTATATACATATATATGTATGTGTAGAAATGCACTGCATGTTATATGCATATATGTATGTTTCTTATATGTGCATATATGTGTGTTGTATGCATTGTGCATGTATATATGTGTATGTGTTATATGCGTGTGTGTATATATATATGTGTGTGTGTATGTGTCATATTTGTTAGAAAGTTAAATTATCATCTTCCAGAGGAAGAAGGTAAAGATAATATCAAAGTTAGAAATCAAGAATTAGAAGCAGGATTTTTTTTAGAAAATATGTAATTAAATGCTGTAAAAAAAAGTAATTTTAAAAGGGTAATAAGGAGCCCTGGGTTTGAATAACGGCTGCTGGAGATGAAAATCAGGAGATGGAGTTGAGACATGCTCTGGAAGCTGGATTTGGGAGCTGATTATGTGGACAGCAAGGGAAAGGGAAGCATAAAACACACATAAACAAAGGAAATCACTCTGTGGTTTTCAGCCTGTGTTTGAATAATGACAGTGGTTGGGGAAAAAAGCAAAGCTTGAGAATGTTAGAGGCTTGCACGGAAGATCTAGATAAAGGTCACCTCAGCAGTGCCCGGTGGTGGGGGCGCCCCTCTGCCCGCCCCTCTGCTGGGCCTCTGAGGTTCTGAAGTACGGTATTCTGATTGCAGCTGTCTGGCAAACAGAAACCGAGAGGATCTTAAATGTATAGGATTCAGGTACCAAAGGAGGTCTTAGAAATCACTTACTTAAATTAAATCCTCCAACTTTCAGCTAACCAAATTGAATCCCAGATAAATTAAAATCCTAGGGAAGAAACAGTTTCAACCAAGGGGTGGTCAACAGTGTTAAGAGCCTTAGAGATGGTAAAGAACAGAAGACCAAGAAAAGGCCGTCGGATTGGGCAGTTGGGTGATCACTGAGAAAGCAACAGTGCTGGGCAAGGGTGGAAAGCCAGTTAATGCAGAAGTCAGGATACCATGGGGGCTGAAGCAGCCGCACCTCCCTGACGACACCTGCACATTGTAAGTGCTCCACAAAGACTAGCTGTTGTTGAAGTCTATTTTTCAGAGAAACATGATGATTAAATGAAGGGAAAAAAGGCTAGTAGCTTAATGAAGATAACTAAAGGTCTTAAAGGTGTTTGGGGAAAAAAGTGGAAATGGTGTCTAGACTGAAGTGAAGGCTCAGCAAAGCCAGATGACTAAGAAGCAGAGAAGTGCTGTAACTGACAGTGGGAGGCCAGCATGGCTGGGATGGACTTTAATGAAAGATGGACGTGCAGTGATTCATCTTGAAAAAGAGGGCAATTCTAGACTAAAGGGGAAGAAGAAGGGATGGGTGACTATCTGGAAGAATTTTGAATGGAAGAAAGGGATATTTTTAAAGCCTAGATCGGATGACGTCTTTTTAAGGAAAACAGGATACATAATTATCAACAGAAAGTGGGTTTCTGAAGGTGAGATTGCAAGCCTGAGGAAGATGAAAAATAGTGCATCTCAAGCAGGGGTGATTTTGCCCCCTGCCCCCCAGAGATGATTGGCAATGTGTGGAGACATGTCTGGTTGTCATGAAGGGACATGGCATCTGGTAAGCAGAGGCCAGGGATTCTGCTAAACACCCTACAATACAGAATACAGTAGCCTTCCCTTCCCATGAGTTTTACTTTCCATGGTTTCCACTACCCATGGTCAACTGTGGTCCAGAAATATTAAAAGAAAAATTCCAGGCGGCCGTTCCAAGATGGCGAAATAGGAACAGCTCCAGGCTACAGCTCCCAGCGTGAGCAACACAGAAGATCAGAAGATGGGTGATTTCTGCATTTCCAACTGAGGTACGGGATTCATCTCACTGGGGCTTGTCGGACAGTGGGTGCAGCCCACTGAGCAAGAGCCGAAGCAGGGTGAGGCATTGCCTCACCCAGGAAGCACAAGGGGTAAGGGAATTCCCTTTCCTAGCCTAGGGAAACTGTGACACACAGCGCCTGGAAAATCAGGTGACTCCCACCCTAATACTTCGCTTTTCCAAGGATCTTAGCAAATGGCACACCAGGAGATTATATCCCTTGCCTGGCTTGGAGGGTCCTGCACCCACGGGACCTCCCTCATTGCTAGCACAGCAGTCTGAGATCTAACTGCAAGGTGGCAGTGAGGTTGGGGGAGGGGTGCCCGCCATTGCTGAGGCTTAAGTAGGTAAACAAAGCAGTCTGGAAGCTTGAACTGGGTGGAGCCCACCACAGCTCAAGGAGGCCTGCCTGCCTCTGTAGACTCCACCTCTGGGGACAGGGCATAGCCAAACAAAAGGCAGCAGAAACCTCTGCAGATTTAAATGTCCCTGTCTGACAGCTTTGAAGAGAGTAGTTGTTCTCCCAGCACGGAGTTTGAGATCTGAGAACGGACAGACTGCCCCCTCCAGTGGGTCCCT
>NW_016815818.1:985806-1096750 GCF_001698545.2 Rhinopithecus bieti | reverse complement strand
CACGTTCAAAAGCTAGCAGAAGACAAGAAATAACTAAGATCAGAGCAGAACTGAAGGAGATAGAGACACAAAAAACCCTCCAGAAGATCAATGAGTCCAGGAGCTGGTTTTTTGAAAAGATCAACAAAATTGATAGACCGCTAGCAAGACTAATAAAGAGAAAAGAGAGAAGAATCAAATAGACGCAATAAAAAATGATAAAGGGGATATCACCACCAACCCCACAGAAATACAAATTGCCATCAGAGAATACTATAAACACCTCTACGCAAATAAAGTAGAAAACCTAGAAGAAATGGATAAATTCCTGGACAGATACACTCTCCCAAGATTAAACCAGGAAGGAGTTGAATCCCTGAATAGACCAATAGCAAGTCTTTGCTATTGTGAATAGTGCCACAATAAACATACGTGTGCATGTGTCCGAATGTCCATCAATGACAGACTGGATTAAGAAAATGTGGCACATGTACACCACGGAATATTATGCAGCCATAAAAAAGGATGAGTTCATGTCCTTTGTAGGGACATGAATGAAGCTGGAAACCATCATTCTGAGCAAACTATTACAAGGATAGAAAACCAAATACCGCATGTTCTCACTTATAGGTGGGAATTAAACAATGAGAACACTTGGACACAGGGTGGAGAACATCACACACTGGGGCCTATTGTGCGGTGGGGGAGGGAGGAGGGATAGCATTAGGAGATATACCTAATGTAAATGATGAGTTAACAGGTGCAGCACACCAACATGGCACATGTATACATATGTAGCAAACCTGCACATTGTGCACATGTACCCTAGAACTTAAAGTATAATAATAAATAAATAAATAAGAAAAATTCCAAAAATAAACAATTCAAAAGTTTTAAATTGCCAGCTGTTCTGAGCAGCACGATGAAATCTTGCACCAACCCACTCCATCCTGCCAGGGACATGAATCATCCTTTTTCTCAGTGTGTCTAGCTGTATCCGCTGCTGGCCCATTGGTCACTTAGTAGCTGTCTTAGTTAACAGATTGAAAAAACGTAGTATGTATATAGGGGTTGGTTGGTACTGTCTGTGGCTTTAGGCATCCACTGGGGGTCTTGGACCATATCCTATGCAGCTAAGGGAGGGATCACTGTACACAGAAAAGCCCCCACAAGAAAGAATTATTCTGCCCAACATGTTAATAGTGCCAAGGTTGAGAAACCATGCTCTTTAGATGAACAATTATTAAGGGAATTTCACTAAAAGTCAACAAGAAATAGGTAGAAGAATTTTCCAGCAGCTATATAGCCTGCCCCTCAAGCTTAAATAGCGTAAATGTGTAGTCAATCTAATTGGTATTTTTTTTTAAGTTTTTTAGTTACATTAAGGAGAGAGAGCTCATATAAATAGTATGGTTCATTTTGAGGAGCTTTGCAAATATTTGCCATGGGTCAATCACTAGAGGTGTTAATATCTTACATTTACTTTCTTAAACTAACCTTTGAGGTAGGTAACTTTTTTTCTAGTTTTCCAGATGAAGAAACAGAAACACAGAGAGGTAAAGTCAAGTCACACAGCCAGTAAGGGGTAGAGCCAGGATTCCAACCGAAGCAGTTGGACAAGAGTACCTGTATTATTATTAGGATGCCATGCTGCCTTTAAGGGACCTCTAAAAGTTGCTTCTATTTCTCATTTTGACAGTTTTCAAATGACCTTCCCATTCTGGAGTGTTGTGTCCAAGCAGAGGCTTTTTTTTTTTTTTTTTTTTTTTGACAGTCTTGTACTGCACATATCTCCTCCCCTTTACACACAATGTCCAGTCTTGATTTCAATAATCCATATCCTTGATGCTAAGGGTTAAGGAGAAGATCAAGCTTTCCTTAAAGAAAAACTAACTACAGTACCCAATCTATGACCTCTGTGACAACTAGTTTTAATGAAGATCAGCAATCTAACCACTTAGAAATTCTGCAGACGGCCAGCCTGTTTTATGAACCAACGTATTACCCATGTACCTTTCTGAGATGGCAGAATAAGTGAATGCCTCTGAGCACTATTCGTTTTATCCGTAAAGGCCTTTTTGACTACTGATCCCTGATTATGTGCTCTGATCAGCCTAGGTTTGGAATTATCAACCTCCTAGGATTGAGTTTATCAGGACTTTGCAGAGGTACTGCTAAGGCACTATCTTTCATGTGCATCAATGCAAGAACTCTGGGAATCCTGATGACTGGGAGTCCTGATGACTGGCCCATGATTCATGCTGTCATGAGAAATGCCTGAGAAACATAGGGGAATTAGACACCTTAATTCATCCACAGAACCTGCATGACTTCTGACCCAACTCTGGCACCCGACAGCAAGAGGGCCGTAGGCTAGTGATCTCTTGTCTGTGTGGTAGCTGGCCAAGGTAAAGCTGCTGGAATGGGAAATGGAGAAGCAAATCACTGACCTAAAGGACATTAAGATGAGAAGCAATGGGGAGAGTGCCAACGGACCAGGCTGCCCTGCAGAAAGAGCTTGCACCCTTGCTCTGGTCTCCTCGTTCCTCTCTTCAGCCTCTGGCAGCTCTGCCTCTAGGGTCCAGGGACTCACAGAAGTCCCCAGGGCTTTCATCTCCCAGCTCCCTCCTTTCTCTCCAATGTTTCTCATAGCTCCTTTATCTGCGGCTTATGTTCCCTGGTCCCCAGTGGCCTTGTGCTCTGCTCCATCTTAGATGCCTTAGGTTCAATCTGCATCCACCAAGTTACCTGTTTCCTTGGATATTCACTCTTGGAAAGTCTTTCTTGATTACATGTGGACATGTGAGAAAGACAGGATCAGGACTGGAGAACATTTTTTATTCTAATTATGAAAGTATTTGGTTTTATTTATTTTTTTTCCTGATCTTGAGTCTGGTTCTTGCTTAAGTATGTAAGTGATAGAGTTTATTCCTCAAATCGCTTTTTATATTTCCCCAGTAATTTGAAGCTAATGATTTCCATCACTTTAACTACAGTAAAATCAAGGGTTTTGACATTAGCAGCTTTGGGAGATCCTCACTGAGTAACAGATATTTGGGATTTTGAGGCTAGAGCACTATGGGGGAATTACATATCATCCAGGGCACATGGTCCAATTTACTGGTCTTACATCCCTTACCATCAGAAGAGTATTGCTTTGTCTTACTTAAATGCACCATCCTCCTGGGCTGTCCATTCCATGAGGAATACAGATGTTCATCACAGCCCCCTCTGGAGACTCTCTTACAACCCTTTAAAATAGGCCCTATCCCACCCTTCTCATACTGCAGTAAGGGGACCTGGGATGGGGAGTAAAATTTATTATACCTTCTTATAGATGAGAAAACTGATGCCAAAGTGGAGAAGGGGCTGTGTTAGAGTCATGAACTTGAGAGAAAGGGCCAAGAATAGAGTCCAGATGCTCTGATCCCCAAACCATTGTAGCTCCTTGTTGGAGAGCCTCCATTTTGGAGGCTCCAATGAGAACCTCCATGTTGGTCTCTTGACCATTGTCAAATGTCATTCCCTCTCTGCAATCTACCTGCTCTGGTATCTCCATCAGTGAAGCTGGTGTTAGCTAGCAGGTTTAGTTTGAATCTTTGATTCCAACTACTTGTTATCAGCCCTGCCTACACCCCTCTCTTAACCAAGAGACCAGCTTTCACTCAGCATATCACGTTGGTTGATTTCTGAGAAGGATGTGGTACTCCTGTCTGAAGTTGTCCTGTATCCTGATTTCCTGCCAGGATGATCAAAATTGATTTCTTGCCAGGAGCTAAAGAAGGATAATCCAGCCAGGGCTCCTCTGGGGCAGAAGACAGAGTTCCCACAGGACCACTATCCTCTTTTTAAAGATTATTTGGGGCCAGGCATGGTGGCTTATGCCTGTAATCCCAGCACTTTGGGAGGCTGAGGTGGGTGGATTGCCTGAGGCCAGGAGTTCAAGACCAGCCTGGCTAACACGGCAAAATCCCATCGCTACTAAAAATAGAAAAATTAGCTGGGTGTGGTGACACACATCTCCAGCTACTCCAGAGGCTGAGGCATGAGAATCACTTGAAACAGGGATGGGGAGGTGCAGTGAGCCAAGACTGTGCCACTGCACTCCAGCCTGGGTGACAGAGGGAGAATCAATCTCAATATATATATATATATATATATATATATATATATATACACACACACATATATATATATAATTTGGACTTTGGAACTAGTGATCTGCTCAAACAGAGACTCTTAGACTAATAAAGTGATGAAGGGTAGAATGTCTGGTGCACTTTGTTCCTTCTATGAGCTCCTTAAGGAGAAGAAAAATACAGAGAAGTCTATCTGACTCACTGCTCCAGTGACCTGGAGAAGAGGTGTCATCTGCCATGTCAGTCTCTCATCTGGCTATCATGCTAGGCTTCTTGGAACACTTCTGACCCCCAACAGGACCTAGAACAATGGATGCACATGGAAAGTGCCCAATAAATATTCGTCAAGTTTAATGAAAAGTAGTTTTAGCATTCTACTTTTTGAAAAGTAGTTTTAGCATTCTCTGTGGTATTCAGATAACTCTTGCTCCGGTGTAGAGGCTAAAAGACACAGAAAAGGAACTGAAATGAGTTTGGCACTGAGACAGAGTAAAGAAGTGTCTATAGCCTGGTGTGGTGGCACACACTTGTAGTCCCAGCTACCCGGGAGGCTGAGGCAGGGGAATCATTTGAACCTGGGAGGCAGAGGTTGCAGTGAGCCAAGATTGTGCCACTGCACTCTAGCCTGGGCGACAGTGCGCAGTGAGCTGAGATCGTGCCACTGCATTCTAGCCTGGGTGACAGTGCAAGACTCCATCTCAAAAATAAATAAATAAATAAATAAATAAATAAATAAATAAGTGTCTAAACATGAGCTAGAGATCATGTCTTCCTGTGAAATCCCAGATTCTCCACATGTAATGACTCAGGAGCTAATGTTGGCAGACAGAAGAGAATGAAAACTTATTTCTAAGACTCTCAAATCACTGGAAGTGCTCCATCTCTATGATCCAAGGAACACCCAGGCCTATTTCTGACGAAGAGAAAAAAGGAAATAAAAATTCTTGCTCAGGAAACTAAAAAATTTTTGCAGAGCTGAAGAACTGGCTGTTTCATAGCTTTAGCTAAACACGTCTAGGCTTGATTATCAAATATTAGAATTGGGAGAAACAAGCACTGATGCAAGTAAAAGAATATTCTGCTGCTGATTTAAAGACAAGTGAATCGCTAAATATTTTTATTAGCAGCAAATTTGCTGCTTGCTGGAACTAATTTCACGCCCTGTAGATATGGTGCTTAAGTTGGAAATGGCGTTAAATTGCTCTCTCCTTGAGGCGGGTAGGATTTCTGGTGGCAGCAGCCACTAGATGGCACCGACAAGGTAGCTCCTCAAAGATAGGCAGCTTTGGAGCCAATGATAGGAAAGTCCATAGGAAGTCCTGCCTTACATTTCCCTTTCTCCTTCCAAAGAAATGCCCGTGCTCCAGATATCCAAACCTTTCAGAAAGGAAGTTGCCTGGAAAGGAACAATCCTCCTAAGGGTCTTGAATTTCCCAGTTCAGTCTTTCTCTAAGCTCGTATAACACTTTTAGTTAGCAAGTCCAGTTTGTCAATCAGTTAGAACTTATACTTTCTTTCATGTTAACACTATCTCTTCAACCACACCACAGCTTCTAGAAAGGACAGGTTACATTTTATTGCCAGTACTGGAGACCAGGTGAGTAAACAGTGTGTACAACTTGCAGCCAAGGAGTTAGACTAGAAGAACTGAGGCAGAGATAGCAACACAAAGGATGAGACCAGGTTAGATCCAAGGCAGGACAGAATGCAGAGGTCATAGCAGAATTGGGCAACTGAAATCAGGTGGGAATTCCAAAGCAGAGGCAAGTCCAGGACTGAGGTCAAGGAACTGCTGTGGCTCAGAATCCTGTAGGTAAGCCAAAGTCAGAGGACACGTTAAATAATAAAGGTCAGAACAAGCTGTGGGCGGACACATAAACCAAGGGAATGCAGAACCCAGATGCCTAAGGGAAAAATAAAGCCAAGAGGCCAACAGGTCAAAGTGAAAGTCAGGAAAAACATAAGAGCAGGGCAAAACACATACAAAAAAGGTTGATGTACTCATTAATCAGATGTTTAGTGGTCAATTCATGCTAGAACAAAAATGGGTTAACTGAGAGTAAGTTTTGCTACATTGAACTTATTTCCTTGTGCAATAGAGTTATGAAGTTGATAAATCTGATCATGTTGCGTACTCTCCTGCTTAAATACTTCTGACTTAGCTAAACCCTTCACCTACAGGATAAAGTCAAAATTCCTTATCTTAGCATTCAAGACCCTTCACACACTTTCTCATCTCTTGACACACATTTCCCTGAACCTGGTACTTAACTCACACTAGAATATTTGCTGTTTCTGAGCCATACTGAAGACATTCATTCCTCCATGCTTTGCTTCTCCTATTTCTCCACTCTGGAATTTCTTCCTATCTCCATTCTCTACTTATCTCATGAAAACCCTATGTACTTTCTTTTCTTTCCTTTTCTTTTTTTTTTTTTCTGAAACAGGGTCTCACTCTGTCACCCAGGCTAGAGTGCAGTGGCGTGATCTCAGCTCACTGCAACCTCTGCCTCCTGGGTTCAAGCGATTATCGTGCCTCAGCCTCCGAGGAGCTACGATTATAGGAACATGCCACCATACCTGGCTCATTTTTTTGTGTTTCTAGCAGAGACGGGGTTTCACTATGTTGGCCAGACTGGTCTTGAACTCTTGACCTCAAATGATCCACCGCCTCCCAAAGTGCTGGGATTACAGTCATGAGCCACTACGCCCAGCCTAAGAAAACTCTGTATTTTCAAGACTCAGTCAAATGTCACTTTTTTGTGTGTGTGTGAAGCCCTCCTTTCTCTTTCTTCACCATGAAGAATTAATCTCCTCTTTCTCTAGGTTTTCAATATACTTTGTTTATACTGCTACTGTATAATGTAATACATATGAGACATTACATTATTTATTATATTGTATATTTCTATCTATCATATATATCTATGCCTTTAATGCAAATTAGAAGTAACACATGCATTAACTATACCTATATGAATTTGAATCTGGTGTATATATGTCTGTCACCTCTGCTAGATGTCATCTCTTAAAGACAAAACTAGTATCTTGGTCATTTTTGTTTCTACAACACCTAACAAAGAATCTAGAAGATAGGAGGTCAACCAATATATGTTTATTGATGTGAATGAGAGGAAATACCAAATACAATGTAACTTCATTTAAACAGAATATTTAATAAATCTCTCAGGATTTCAACAGACTGTTTAATAAATCTTCAACATTATGAATAATGTTGTACAGTGGGTCATTAGGAAAATTGAAGCTGCCTGAACACATACTCATACTGGAAGGAGGTCTCCAATGCTACCAAGTTCTATCCAAGGCAACATTTTTATTAGTGACTTGGATTAAAACATACAAAGAATTTTTATCAGATGTGAAAGGAGACATACCATAGGAAAGAAAAATAAGACTTTAAAAATGAATCTAACTGGCTTACATGTTGGGCTCCAACTGACAAGGTAAAACAAGGTAAAATTTAAGTAAGTGTAAAGGCCTATATGTAAATTTAAAAAATAAATTGCACATACCAAGTATGGTGGAGATTTGACACAGCAGCAATTAATGTGCAGAAGAGTTAGAAGCTTTGGTTGATCAAAAGCTTTAAAAGCAGTGAGATGTGACCAGTAACAATCTAAGGACATTGGAATCACTAATGGTCATAGGCGTCCAGCGCAGAAGCAGCATCCTAGTAGCATCACTGCACTTCATGCCTTTCAGGGCTGATTTAAAGGATTATGAGTCATTCTAGCACAAGATTCTAAAAGATACACTGATAAGTCACAGTTCCTCCAGAAAACTGTGAGCAGACTGGTAAAGGAGTCTAGAAACAATGAAATAGACAAAGAATGAGGGAGCTCTGTGGAAACCTGTACACTTGAAAAACTGAAAACTAAGGGAAGGTTTGAGAGGCATCTTCAGGTATTTTTAAATGGCCTTTTATGTGTTGCTACAAATGGTAAAACTAGACAGGATGAGTAGGAATTGTGAGGAGACAGAGTTTGGCTCAGTGTAAGAAAGAACTTTCTAAAATTTCTGGTCATCCAACAGGGAAGTGGGCAGCTTTGGGAGGTTGGGAGCTCTCCAACCTTGAACGTGCTCAAGCAGAGGCCAAAGACTAGATAAGAGATTCATGGAAAAATAGTCTTTTTGTTGTTTTGTTTTGTTTTATGAAGCATAAACACCCTCCTTTGTAAAATCTTTTAGTGGCTCAACAGAATCTGCAAGATAATGTCTAAATTCCTTGCCATGTTATTCAAGCTGTTGTGATCCAGATCCCAATGACCTCCTTCCTGGACATCTGCCTCTACTGCCTCCCCTGCTTTCAGCTCCAGTATGTCCCATACCAAACACATTCCACACTGCTTGCCCAGCACCTGTTCTGCCATGCTCTGTCACGCCACTCAGTATTGGCACGTGCTATTCCTTGTGCCTGGAATCTTTTCCCGCGCGCTCACTTTGGCTAATCTGCATTCATCCAGAGAGGCTGTGTCACCTTAGAAATGTCACCTTGGAAGCCATCCCCAAGCCTTCTAGTTTCCTCCTGTGTACCTAGGAAGCACCCTCAATTTGCTACCTCTTGGTTTTTGTTGTTTGCGTCACACAGTGGAATGTGAACAATGTGAAGAAAGGGGCTGTGTCTTATCTCCCTATCCCCCATTTCTAGAATCTGCCTGATGGATGGGAGAATGCTCAGCTTTTGAAGTGAATTGCATCAGGCCTTTATTCCTTAGGTCAAAACATGACCAAGGGGTCACGCAGAATCTGGAGTCTACCCAGTGGGCAATGACCTTCAGAAATAGAGGGTGTGGGAAATCTTGACCAGTTAAAGGCATGGTGATCCCTCTCAACCATGTACCACCTAAAGGACTGCACACTGGGCTTCCTTTTCTCTTTAGGGGCTTTGGCTTCATTCTCTTCATTGCTCAAGTCTCCTGCCCTTTGTCACTCCCCTCCTTTCTTCTCCCTGTCCCCTGCCTACATATTGGCTAATGTCCCCTGACTGTCTCAACCTGGGGGCCTCGCTGGCTATGTAATCAAAGCAGTGAGTCCATGTATCATCATTTATTAATTTAAATCACATCTACTGCCTTCAAGGCCTCTGAGTTTTTGTAGCAAACTCATAATGTCAATATTTTCCATTGAGAATTGTTTGGCATGGTGCCACAGAGGTTAGCAAAACAGGGTTCTGCGGCAGAAAGTCCCAGAACTGAAATCTTCAAGGCTTCTTCTCCTCCTTATGGACAGTGTCCCCCAGCCCCTGCCCAAAAGAAAGTGGAATATTTGTGAGACTACACTCCCAAGCTGGGCCACACCTAGAAATGTGTGAGCTTCTGAGAATATTCTATTCCTAATCCTGATTTAGCTCTTAGATCTCCATCCCAATTATTTGGTTTTTCAGTCCTAGAATACAGCACTGATCTGTAAAAAAGCTTTTCAGTTTGAGCAGCTGAGAGTTCAAATAAGATTTGTCCCCATATTTTAAAATCTCTCAGTTCTGAGTCTGGCCATGTCCCCTTACTCAGAGCTCAAGAACAGTGGTCACACTGCTCACAGCTTCAGCTTGACCTTGTTCTGAAATACCTTTCTGTCAGATAGAACAGATAGAAAGTGGTCATTGCTGTGAACCCACCTGAACGGGAATACTTTCCAGCTGCACAGTGAACTTCAAATTTCATAAGGAAGTGCGGGCTCAGCCTTGTCATGGGCTGTAACGATGACTCAAGACATCTGCTGATACAGAAACCCCGTGGTTCTTCTAAGACTCTTACACTTTCCCATAAAGTATCATGAGTTTTCTAACCCCCACCACCAAATGTTTCTCTATAGGCTCCAGCCGAGTTTGCAACATAGATCCTCCTAGCTGTTGCCTGGTATTTTGCCTCTCAAGCATAGGTCCTCTCCTTTGCAAGAGCTGAAGGGATCAGAACTCACAGAATCCTCCTCTGGCCAGCCAGTTGATATCCGCTCCCTAGAAAAGATGCCCAGATGGCAAACACAGCGGCTGGGCAGGGCCAATGGGGACAGATTCTCTCTCTTGATGTTTGATGGCTTTATATCCTCCTCCTCTTCTATAGAACAAAGGGACATTAACCCCAGATTATCATCACCCTTGGCACTCTCCAGGAAAGGATGTCATTTTACAGATAAGAGAAATCCTGCCTGCCCTGCAGAGAAGAACTGAAATGAGCCTTCCCATTCCACATACTGGGGAGGAATCAGCCAAGGGTTTGGCATCGTGGGAATTAGGCCCCCCGACCATAGACTGCATTCACTGTTATTGGGCTTTACATTTTCTTTTTGGTTTTTGGTAAGTCAGATCTTGTCATACCATTGCTCAGAACTCCTTCGACTTCCCATCTTACTAAGAAGAAAGTTCAAGCTCCCTCAGTGGCCCACAAGGCCCTCTGTGGAGATCCTCCCTGAACTTTGCAGTTCTTGGAGTACACCCAGTGCCCGCCTGTCTCAGGGCCTCTTATGCCTGCTCGACCCTTAGGTGTTCCCCAAATAACTGCCAGCTCACTCACTTCCTTCAGGTCACTGCTAAGATGTCACCTTATCAGACAGGTCTGCCTTGACCACCTTATATAAAATGGTCCCCTCCCACCCTACATGCCCCTTCATCACTCTTCGTTCCTTTTCCTCACTGTGCTTCTTCACAGCACTGAAAACCAGCAGAGAGCTGATACATTTATTTGTTGATTATCTGGCTTCTCCCACTAGAGTGTAAGTTCCATGAGAGGAGGACTTGGTTTTGTTCATTCTTTATCCCCATTATCCAGAACAGTTCAAAGCACACAGTAACACTCAATAAATATTTGTCAAATGAATGGACCCACAGTGAATGAAGGGCCCTCCTCTTATGCATCCATACTAACGCACATACTGTTACTTGCCTGGTGCCTGGCCAAGAAATATGGCCCACTGCCCTCCATTATGCTGTCAGGAAAACAGAAGACTTAAAATTGAACGTAAAATTCACATAAAGTAGCTACTCTCCTGTTTGCCAGAACTCCAGCTTTTCAAATGATGCCCAGCGTAGAGTTCAACTCCCTCTCTGTCCATCAGTCTTTTCCTACTCTTTAGCTTAAGAAACAGACCTTAGGGCCGGGTGCAGTGGCTCATGCCTGTAATCCCAGCAGTTTGGGAGGCCGAGGCGGGGGATCATCTGAGGTCAGGAGTTCGAAACCAGCCTGGCCAACATGGTGAGATCCTGTCTCTACTAAAAATTCAAAAATTAGCCAGGCATGGTGGTGCATGCCTGTAATCCCAGCTACTTGAGAGGCTGAGGTAGGAGAATGTCTTGAACCTGGGAGGCAAAGGTTGCAGTGAGCTGAGATCTCGCCACTGCACTCCAGCCTGGACGACACAGCAAGACTCCATCTCAAAAAAAAAAAAAAAAAAACAAAAAAAAAAGGAAAAAAGAAAGAAAGAAAAGAAAAAGAGAAAAAAAGAAATAGACCTTAGAACTCTTTCTCAGAGTGAGACACCTTCCCACCTACCCAATAAGCCAAATGAATCCAATCCTGTGGCCGCTGAGTGCCCTAAAACATGTAATTCGGCACTTCATAATGTTAAGGCAAACCAAGCTCCTCGTCTGAAACAGCAGTTTCAGAGAATAGACAAAATATCTGGCATTCAGTTTTTGAGCCAAAAGGTTGAATTTTCTCTGAAAACCATTCTGTTTTGTAAGAACTGGCAAATAATTCAGAAATTAAAAGCCTGTTAGTTGTCTCATCCATCTCTGAGTCCCACCAAAGACAGAATCCTCCCCCTTCTCCAACACCAGAGTGGGGCAAAGGCTTTTCAGAAAGTACAATACTGCATTAAAACTGAAGGAAGCTTTCCAGGTTTGCTTTCCGTTCTATTGTCTTATTCTGTCAGCTCCCACATCTCAAAAAATCCAGGCTTAATAATTTACAGCGGAAAGACATTTAATAAATAAGCGGCAAGATTGGAGCTGTCAGCTCCGCACAATGGGGTTGTTTGCATCTTCCTGCTTGGCAATAGCTCCTGCTCTCCCGCTTGCTTCAATGAAACAATCCCATTTGCTATTTTCATAAAATTAGTTCCTCTGCAGTTTCTATTAATCAGAACCTTCTTTGGAAAGAATTATACTGAGATTTCATCACCATCTGAGTTCAATCATTCTGTGAATTTGATGAATTTTTATCATCTCTATAAGTGGCAGAAAAGGTAAGACTTGGGTGGGCTGATGTAAGTGGGTGGAGAGCTCTCCTCTCACATTGGGTGAGGTCTGACAGTCCTGGGAACCTGGATGGATCTCCACCACCACACATCTGGGCGGCTTTCTCCTCAAAATACATCTCCTTCACATCTAAGTTCCAAATCTTATTTGCGTCATGGACTCTTTTACAAATCTTATGTATGAATACTCTCCCTGGAAAAGCCCATATATGCCCATGTACACTACACACAAAATTCAGGACACTCCCTCTCCTCTCCACATATATGGCCCATCGTGGATCCCAACGTCAAAGCTAGGTGCCCTCTTTTTTTCTAACCATCCTCACTTCCTTTAAGAACTTTAGGCTGGAATAGAAATTCAGTCACCTCCAAAATCCTTTGTAGAAGGAGAAAGAGAAAACATTTTTTAAAGAGAGAAGGAGCATAAAAGTAAGAAAGTTTCTTTAATATGGCCATATACTTTCTGAGAAGTAAGAAAAATGGAAAACAGAAGGCAGTTCAAATGAGCTGAAATAAATAATGAAGGCCCAAGTATTCATAAATTGATGCATGCTGCACTGCAGTTGTGTGAATGAGACATGAGATCAAAACTTGGAAAAATTTTGATGAATTCTCCTTGCTTCCAGCCTATCTAACATCTATCCCATCATAAAATAAACTCTACATGAGGAAAGACGCAGTCTGGAGGAAAAAAACAGGACCGGGGAACTGGGGTTCTAGTATTAATACCACCTCCATCTACTGACTATGCGATTTTAAGCAAGAGGTAGCATAGCTCTATCAATGTGAGATCTTTAAATTAACACTAAATGATTTCCAAAGTTTGTTTCAATTCCCACAGTTTATCAGACATGATTCATTAGGAATCTCTAAGGTAGTAAGAATTAAAACCTTTACTTAAAGGGCCTAATAGTGAATATTTTAGGCTATGGGCCATATAGTCTTTGTGGTAACTACTCAATTCTGCTGTTATAAAGCAAAAGGAGACATAAACAACACATAAACAAATGAGTATGCCTGGGTTCCAGTCCAGTTTTACTTATGGAAATCAAAATTTAAATTTGATATCATTTTCATATGTCACAAAGCACTTTTCTTCTTTTGGTTTTTTTCAAGCATTTAAAAATGTAGATATCATTCTTAGGTTGCAGGTTGTACAAGCTAAGAGTAAGCCCACAGGCCATATAGTTTGCCAACCCTTGATCTATAACATTAGATGAATATTGTGATCCCGAAAATCAAGGTGGTAATTCTGGGTGGCCTTGGAAGGTCAGTAATTTGCCTTCAACTACTGACAATAGTTGTTGAGGATATTTTTGTTTACTTGGTTTCTCAATTAGTAAAATTGAGAATTAGCAAAATTAGTAGTTTTTGAGCCTCAGCCAATAACCAACAATTACTTCAGTTTTTGCTACATTTTCAGACCTGTAGAAATGCTAATGTAATCACACAAGAAATTGTGTACAAAAAATTCAGGGCTCACTGGCAGAAAAAGTTTTGATACCTATAAAATGAGCAAGAAAACTTTACATCTTCTCTTGAAATCATTCCATGCCCTTGCTAACCCTAGTGGCCTCTTTGTACTCTTACCCTCTGCTAGGCAGCATAACGAGTGATTTTACACATTTGAGGAGGAAATGAAACACTGGCTTTTGTCATTATTGTTTTGATTTTTTTGTTTAGGAGAGAAGAAAATAAGTTAACAAAATGGCTTGCATTTATATATGCCGCCTATGTGCATTCTACTAGTATGAAGAATACATACACAGTAGAGATGTGGAGCAATGTGTAGCGGTGCTGTATAACATGGCATGGGGAAGACTTTTTTTTTTTTTTGAGATGGATTCTCACTCTGTTGCCCAGGTCAGAGTGCAGTGGCGCCATCTTAGCTCACTGCAACCTCCGCTTCCTGGGTTCAAGAGATTCTCCTGCCTCAGCCTCCCCAGTAGCTGGGAATACAGGTGTGCACCACCACGCCCGAATAATTTTTGTATTTTTAGTAGAGATGGGGTTTCACCATGTTGGCCAGGCTACTCTCAAACTCCTGACCTCTGGTGATCCACCCGCCTCGGCCTCCCAAAGTGCTGGGATTACAGGCATGAGCCACCGTGCCCGTCCAGGGAAGACAATTTTTTAAAAGAGAAAAATTAGATAATCAAATAACCAGTCTTTTTTAGAGTGAGGGACATAGTTTTGATTCTGAGACAGCAAAGATGAAGCACTAAGATGACAGCACTTCTTTCAATCTCATTGAGAGGGTATGATATCATTTAATTAGAAAACTATTAATAACACCCCGCTCCTAGTTAAGGGGTGCAATTGGGGAGTACTTGGGAGGTGGGTCCCCTCTTAAGAGAGAGAAAACCTAATAATGTTATGTTCATTCAGGAAGATGTAAAAAACTTTGGAGTACCTCATCATTCATGTCCATTCTTGTATGTATGTATGTATGTATGTATGTATTTATTTATTTATTTATTTATTTATTTTTGTCATCCAGTGACTTCCGAACTTCTTATTGGCTTCCTGCTCCCCAAAGGGTACCCTGCTTCTGCTGGCTCAGCGCCTCAGAACTTTGGTGTTTTTGGTCTCAGACACCACTTTGCCATCCACTATCCTGGACAGTCTTTTGGATGGTTTGCATAGAGTTGCTGCTGTCCAGGGCATGCATCACTACAACTGAAGTCCTCCCCATCTTCCAGCAGGCAGCAGTAGGTGGCAATCTCAGCCTCCAGCTTGACCTTGATGTTCAGCAGGGCCTCATACTTCTGGGCCTGGCATTGCCCCTCTGCCTGGGCCTGTGCCAGCTCTGAATCCAGATGCAGCAGGGCCCCACTAAGCTGCTCCATATGCATGGCATAGCAGGCCTCCACCTCCCTCAGGCTGTTCTCCAAGCTGGCCTTCAGATTTCTCATTGAGTCTAGGTTTATCTCTAAGGACTGAACTATACATCTCAGCTCCATGAATGTCATCTCAGCAGCTCCTATTTTGGTGGACTGCGTGGTGACCACTGTGGTGTGCTCCTCAGTCTTCTGGGACCAGTACTTGTCCAGCTCTTCTCAGTTCTTCTGAGCCAGCTCATCATACTGGGCCAGGAGGTCTGCATGATCTTGCTGAGGTCCTGAGATTTGGGGGCATTTACCTCCGTGGTCAACCCAGAGCTGGCAATGAGGGCTTGTAGACCTTTTACTTCCTTCTCTTGGTTCTTTTTCATGAAGAGTAGCTCCTCCTTGAGAGCCATCTCTGTCTCTAGCTGTAGCTGACTGACATTGGTGTCATCAATGACCTTGTGGAGCCCATGGACGTTGCTCTCCACAGACTGGCACATGGCCAGCTCTGTCTTATACTTGACTCTAAAGTCATCAGCAGCAAGACCGGCATCGTCAATCTGTAGAACAACACAGAATTTCAAAGATATGAGCCCTCAAGTCCTTGATTGTCATGAAGTAATACCCCCAGACTCTGACCTGGGGTCTCTTCTTCTCCAAGTGCTCTCAGATTGTGCTCACCAGCCTCTGACTCTCAGTCACCAGAGTCCTCACTCTGTCCAGGTAGGAAGGCCAGGCAGTCACTCAGGCCTTGCATGGTATCCTTCTCATTTTGGATGTCCCCCATTCCTTCCAGACCCCTGGCCATCCCTGCAGCCAGGCCTCCAGACCCCCAGCCACCCCAGAAGCTTGTGGAGAAGGACACTGAGGTTCGGGAGCCCAAGCCCCTGAGGCCTGCATAGACTTCGCCTGCGCTGCTGATGGACCAGATGATATGGCTGTGTGGCTGGATGGAGTGCAGGGACTGGTAGTTGGTGGAGGTGGTAAAGCAAATGGTGAAGCTCATGCTGCCTAAGGAGAAAAGCCAGAGGACAGGACTCAAGTTTTGTCGAGCCACGCCCATTTTTAATTTATAGCTTAACTGAAGCCAGTATGAACATTAGAAGTGTAAGGAAGTTAACTTTTCCAATCTCAAACTTTGAACTTTTGACCACTTTCCTCCAAAATATTAAGGTCTCAAAGCCAGTTCTGACCAACTTGTCTACACATTACTTTCTATCATTTGTCTCCCTATTATTCTCCAGATACTCAGTGCTCATTCTTGCCTTGGCCTCTTTGCTCAGAGCAAACTACTTTCTCTCCCTGGATTCTGTTCCACCTTTCCTGTTCCTACTCATATGCTACGACCCAGCATTAGTTCTAGCTCTATGATAAAGACATACACATTAATTCCAGCCATAACAAAATATCCCCCAAATAATACAAGGGAAGAAGTGCTCTGGAAACTACAAAATGATCTGCAAATATGAAGTATTATTATATTTTGGAGAAATTAATTGTACAATAGGGTTGGCCCATTGTTATATCTTGTTTTAAAGTGTTTCCTATTTGTTTTATGTGTTGTTGACCTAACATTACAAAACCACAGGCTATTAAGACAGGAGTCACATCTCATTTCTGGTATATCCTCACAGTTCCTAACAGAACATAGCTGCAGTCAACACTCAATTCCAGTGAAATGAATTCATCAAAATAAAGGATTTCTTAGCCACAGAGCTTCTCACTGGGCCAAGTAATGTTAAGTTGCTAAACACACAAGAAATCATTGGTTACTTTATGTGACTGCAAATGAAGCCTTGAAAGTAGAATAAATTTGAGACGTGCAGTTGAAATTCAACCATCTTCTTCTTTTTGGCTCATAAAGCTGTGATTCAGGAGAATTCCTTAAATCAGAGATTCAGTGCTCTAAGATTGAATAGTTTGCTTCATGATATTTCTGAATTTTGTTTAGGGTCAAAGGTTCAAACGGTGCAACTCTCCAATTTGGTACTGATTTTTGTTTTCCCTTCTTGATTCCGTGGTGGAGCACGTAGCCTGTCTGTCCTACTTCCTTTGGTTGTCCTGATTGATGCATCTTTTGGTCTAACAGGCCATAGCCTCAAAGCAAAGTCATGGCAAGCTTTAGTTGGCAGTAAGGTAACAGCAGTCTGCCAATAGCGTGGGCCAACTCCAGTTCCAGCAGCCTGGCAGCAGAGGGTTTACTTGAGGGACCCAGGGCCGCTTCCCCAGTCTGTCCCGTGGGTAGAATGATCCTTGCCTTAGTCTGCTTCGCAAGGCTAATGGAAGAATTAAATGCCAAATAAAATAAGGCGAGATAAAGATAAATGAAGCGTGCCGTTATTATAACTGGTGCTTCGTCCTCAGTTCCCTCCAGGAGGGTTGTTGGGGCACTTAATGACCGGGCCTAAGCTGACTTGTCCCCCACATCTTGCGCCCCACTCGAGCCAGTGGGTTGGGGAGTGAGATGTTCATCAGACCCCAGAAAACGCACTTATGTCTAGACGACTGTGCAGCTCTCCGGAGTTCGAGATCTGAGCTGCCCAGCCCTGCCGCTTCGCTGCCTGGATGCGCCATCTCTATGGTGACCCCGAGTGAGGCCGGAAGAAGCCTCTCTCTTCCGCCCAACAACCCGCCCTCGGGCTAGACTGACCAATGGCCCAATGAGTTACGGAGAGATGATGTGATTGACATGGGGGTGTGTGGCGTGCAGCTCGGACCGCTGCTACCCAACTGAACTGAGGTCGGTCCAAGGGCCGACAGGCACCGACCAATCGGAGGGCGTAAGAAAGGGTGACGAGCCAACCCACCGCGCTCGGCGTTGCCGGGAGCCGCGCTAGGCGTAAGCTAATAAGGAAGAAGTTGGGCGTTGAGAGAGCGACGCTGATTAGTGAAGGTTAAATCACCTGAATGAAAGCCCACTTGTGATTCGCCCCAAGTAAACCGGAGACCGGTGGGCTGGAACGGGCCGGAATCTGAGGTGTGAGTACTGCCTGGATGGACAGTGGGATCCAGGTGAGGGGGGCAGAGGTGAGGAAAGCAGGGCGGCTGCGGAGAAGGGAGAAAAGTGGCGGGTCGGGCTGAGGTGGTTGGAAGAAGGCGTGGGCGGACGGCGGTGCACGGACCTCGCAGACCACCCTTACCGCTGATCTGGACCCAAGGCCCAGCTAATAAATACTTAATGGGAGGCAGAGAAGGAAGGGCTGTTTTATGTTTCATACTCTTAAGAAAAGGAAGTGTCAGTGCCTGATTCAGATCTCTTATGATCAAGACCTTAATCCCTCTCCAGCTACTGGGAGGTGGCCAGGTGAACATTCTGAAGACGAGACATGGGGGGCATTGTTTTCCTGTCGCCAGTTTGAATCTGCAACAGGGTTGGGGAGAAGCTTAGAGTTCCAGTAGAGTGTTCCCAGGCTGCAGTGCTGTGAGATGCAGAGAGCGGCGAGACCGAGGCTCTGCAGCCGTTCCAACCCACAACACCGTCCAGGAGAGAGATGCAAGGACGAGACCTAGGTTTACTGATCCTCTTTTTCTATCAACGTGTTAAGAGCTGATGCTACATCGGTGGCATTTTGGGAGCTTGGCAACTGATTTTTTCCCCAGGCTTGCATTTTATCTAATTACAAAGGTAGAGGCGTTATTCTAATATTTTAAAATTCAAAAGATAGTGTTTAAAGTAGAAGCATACAAGTGTGAAAGTAACCGCCCAGTTATTTTTGAAGAGTTGGAAAACAGCTATAAAGCAAAGTGAAAAGGACTCTTCCAGAAGAGCACTTCATTCCTGTAACCCACTGTTTTCTGTTGCTTTCAAGGGCTTGAGTCAGTATGAAAATCGGGGGATGGGTGAGATATCTCCTACCAGCAGCAGCACTTAGGCCACATTACCCTCTGAGGAATCCACATTTGTCTTAGATAGTAAGTCATCTTATAATGGCCGTTAGTATTCTCACTCATGATGATCAGCCTGGTGATAAGTACTGTGTTTTTAATCCATTAGGTTACCTGTGCAGGGATCAGTCAATTTATTCCTATTTTCTCTGACAGCTGATGAAAGAGTATGTAGAAACAACCATTAAATGAACACACACATCTAAAAGGTTTTGAACAAACTCTTTCCAGAGAAAAACCTCACAGCATTGAACACAGAAGGAAAACATTGGCCTTGTAGTTGCTCTTGTCAGCTACTGAACTGTTCAAATGTAAATTATTTTTTTCACTCCAATCTACCTGCTTTAAATGCCACAGATATTAAGTAAATGGACTTACCCTTGGCATTGGGTTGGACAAGCCATCATTTCTCAAAGAAGGTTTAATGACGGCGTGAACAGTAAATAAAAACACTTTCGTTTTTATATTTTATTGTATTGTACTCAATAACAATAATTTAGCTATTCTAATATGGGAAATTATCACAGATATTATTCTCACGTTGAAATCAGATAAAAATGACTAGATGTTCTCTCTTCCCCTATAGCAGCACTCTATACTATACCCAGCCCTTCTTTTCTATGCTTAATAAGAAAATGTATAGTTTGCTTATAAAATTATGAGCTCCATTCTTAAAAGAACTTGGGAATATTTATCTTATTTACTTTAAAGCCATACCATATGTAAACCCAATGTCTCATGAACTCTTAAGCTACTGAGGGGTATTGAAGGGCAACATTTCTAACGGTGCCAGCCAGCTTCAACTACCATTTGCCCTCTATTCTAACTGTTAGAGTTGATCCAAGTCTTCTAGGTTATTTGTGTAATATCCAGAATAGCACAAATTAAATTTAAATAGTTGTTTTCTTAAGGGCAGTACCATCAGGTCAGTCAACTAAGCTAGAAACCTGTGTCATTTCTAACATCTTCTCCCTTGACACAGCTAAGACTGGAGTTCAGACCCTCATCTCTTATCTGGAGAATTGCGTTTCCTAACTGATCACCCAATTCATATGCATCCTGCTGCCCATTACCTTTTAAAATTAAAATTATCACAAAAAATTTAAAACAGAAAATAGTACATTGGGTAGTATAATATCTATGTTTCACCAATCAGATTAATAAATATTAACATTTTGGCACACCTGTTCAAGCTTTTTATTTAAAGAAATAAAACATCACAGATTTAGTTCAGATCCCTTTTATTTCCACTCCCAACACCATTCCCTTTCCTTCCTCCCTCTCCAGAGGCAAACAGTCTTTTGAAATTGTCATACATCATTTATGCCCATGTTTTTATACTTTTGCTGTATATATGTACATCAGAAACAATACATATTACTGTTTAAATTGTATTTAATTTAAAAAATACAAGTAGTACCGTACTGTGGGTTCCATTTTGCAACTTGTTTTTGTCACTCAACATTGTTTTTTTGATATATTCCCATCAATACATATAGATCAATTTCATTTTAAATATTCATTATGAATATATAATATTGTATCTGTTCCCTGATTGAACATTTAAGTTTTTTCCTGATGTTTTGCTATTGTAAACAAAGCTGCAATAAACACCTTGTACATGTCTCTTTATGCAAGAGCTTTCTAAAACAGTGGTTCCCCAAAGAGATGTTGCTGCCCATTTTAGGGTGTTTTGGAATTTGTGAAGATGTATTTTGTTACTCTTTGATTGGAGGCACTACTGGGGTTTACAGATCAGGAATGAGGGATACTGGATGTTCTGTAATGTATGGGACAGTCCTTACAATGAAGAATTGTCCTGTATCCTGTGCAACTTTTGAGTATCCCACAAGATACTCATTTATAATTATCTGAGTCTAGAGCCGAACTCCAGTTTTTGTATAAACATAATGTATTTTTTGGCACAGTTTAATATAGTAAAATTTCCAGGAATGCAGCTCTAATGTAAATCAGAGGAAAATTATACTTATTTGTGGTTTGGAACTTTAACAAGAGTTGTTCATCACTCTAGCAAATCACATAACTGAAGGCAGCACAGCTCGTGGTATTTGAGTTGCCAGAACAACACACCTGCATAGTCTGCATTTGAAGCTTTTGCGTTCGTGGGGATTCTAAGTTTAGGTGCAAGCATCTGACTACTGTACTTCATTATGTATTCTAGTGTAGTCAGCCTGAACATTTGTATATTTAAACATATGCTATTTCATTACGAATTACTTTCCATTTAAAATCGACTTCTGTATATCATACAGAGATCTAGTTTTATTATTTTCCTATTGGAGAATCATTTGTCCCAGCACTATCTATGAAGTTCTTTACCCACTGAATCATAAAGCCAGCTCTGTGCTTATAGGAAGTTCTCACAAATGCACGGATCTGTTTCTGGGTTCTTGATTTTATACCACTGGGCCATGTGTCTTTGTGCCACTATCACACTGTTTTAATTACTTTGGTTTTTTAATGTGTCTTGCGGCAGTTGGTAACAAGAAAGGCAAGTTGCCATCCTAGTTCTCAAAATTGTTTTGGCTATTCTTGGGTTTTTGCTCTTCCATATGAATTTAGGATCTGTTTTCAAGTTCCACAAAAAATTGTTTTTTAGACGTTGGTTAGAATTGCATTGAATTTATAGGTTAAGGAAAACTGAGATTTTTTAATTGAACCATCCCACCCAGAAACACAGGTTATTTCTCTGTTCAGGTCGGCTTTATTTCTCTACCCAGGTCTTTACTGTTCAGATCTGCTTTATTTCTCTAATCAGGTCTCTCTCTCTCTTTTTTTTCATCTTTGAATAAAGTTTTATAATTTTAGCTATATAAATCTTACTCATCTTTTGTTGTAGTCATATTTATACAGATATACATATACATATCCACATCTTTTTGTTATGAAAGTTTCAAATACATTCAGATGTATAGAAAATTCCGGGATAGCAAACATCTACATACTCATCACCCAGCTTCAACAACTAGCTCATCACCAGTCTTGTTTCATGCCAGCCCCTTCACCTCCTCTCACTCAGACAATAGAAAGCTCCTAGAAACCCTTTTCTGTTATCTGTAATGTGCTACATGTGTATATGCATATATCTTTATCATACTCTTTTAACAATATAATAATAGCATATTTTTCAATAATGTTTTTTCACTGAAAATACAAACAGTAATTTCCTAATATTATCAATAATCTGGATATTCTTCAGATTTCCCCAATCATTTCATAAAAGGTTTTTGCAATGCTTTGTTTGAATCAGCACCAAATAAGGGTCCGTATACTACACTTGGCTGACACATCTCTTGATATTCTTTCTGTAAAGTAAACATTTTAGTGAAGGGTTATACACATACAGAAAAGTATATAAATCCTAAGTGCATGGTTAGATACAACATCACCGTATGAACAAAGCCAGGTGACCAAAACCCAGATCAAGAAACAGAATTTTATCAGCATCTCCCTGAACCCCCTACAGTCACTACATTTCACAAGCCAACCGTACCCCTGACCTCTAGCCCCTAAAATTAGTTTGACCTGTTTTTGAACATTATATAAATGGAATCATATACTATGAACTCTTTAGCCTCTAGCTTTTTTTCATTCAATATTTGTGAAATTCATCTACATTGTTGAGTATAGTTGTAGTGTGTTCTTTCTCATTGCTTTATACTATTCTCATTGCTTTATACTACATAATGCTTTATATACTGTATGAATGAATAGATTGTAGAGTACTATATCCACTCTATTGGTAGATACTTGGATTGTTTAAGGTTTTAGCTATTTCAGGTAGGGCTGCAATGTCTTTTTTTTGAACTTAGGTGTGCATTTCTGTTGGGAATGCATCTAAGAATAGAAGAGCTGGATGTAGGGTGCATTTATATTTAGCTTTATTAGATACTTCCAATAGTCTCCAAAGCAGTGGTTGACAAATTATGGCCCTTGCCAGCCGTATATGAGGGTTCCAGTTACTCCACATCTTTGACAACACTTGGTGTTGTCTGTCGTTTCACGTTAGCCATTCTGGTGGGTATATGAAGCTACTGAATTTGGTTTTCATTTGCAATTTCGGGATGACTAATGAAGTTGAGCACCTTTTTACATATTTATTCTCATTCAGGTATCCTCTTTCTCAAGTGTTTATTCTTTTTTATCTGCTTGATCTATCAGTTTCTGAGACATATTTAAAATCTCCCACTAAATTAGTGGTTTTATCCATTTATTATAGTACTTCTGTCAGTTTTGGCTTTGTATATTTGGAGGTTTTGTTGTTAGGTTCACATTTGTTTCAAGTTGTATCTTTTTACTGAATTGTTCCTTTTGTGACTGTTCTTATTAATATGTTTCAGAGCTTAACATCTATTTTGCTTGGTACTAATATTGCTTTAGTAGCTTTTATTTTGTTTCGCTTGTTTTTTTTTCAACTGTGGCTTAAAACAAAAACAAAAACAAAAAAAAAACATATGTGCAGATCAGCCGTGTTAAGTATATTCACAGTGTTGTGAAACACAGCTCCAGAACATTTTCATCTTGCAAAACTGAAACGCTGTACTCATTGACGATCTCCCTATTCCCTCCTTCCCTGGTTTTTGTCTTGTTAATATTTGCTTTGCATGTCTTTCTCAATCTCTTTATTTTCAGCCTCTCATTATACTTTCTGTAGAGCTTTCGTGCACAGCTATTTTTAAAAACAAAAATCTAAGAGAATTTCTTTTAGTAGCCAAATATAATGTTTCCTTGTACTGTGATTTCTGCTGTATTTGGGTTCATTTTTACAATCTTATTTTGTATTTTCCATTTTCCTTGCTTATTCTTTGTTCTGCCACCCACCTCACTACCACTGACTCTTGCCCCACTTTCTGTTTTCTTTACCTTTTTTTTCACTTTACTAGTGTAGAAGCTATTTTTTCTATTTCTGTTGCTTGCTGTTTACCTATGTTTTTTTAAACTTGTGTACTTAGCTTAAAAAACATATACCTCCTCCAAAACAAAATAACTGTAGAATGCTTTAACTATGAACTATCCTTTTCCATCTACCATGTAACTGTTGAGTAATATTTAGTTCTTTCTGATTTGTAACCCCTCAAAAATTGTCATTATTACTGAAATCTTTACTGTCAATATTTCTTAGTATTTTTCTCACCAATCTTCCTACATCTCATACCTCCTTTCTTGGTTCATTTTCCTTCTTGCTGAAATATGTCTCTGAGTAGCTCTTCCACTGAGGATCCATGAGAGGTGTACTACATTTCACCCTTTGTGTGTCTGAAAACATCTTTATTTTATACTTACTCTTGAGGGAGTCTTGCATGCCAGCCTGTGGGTTTAGTTTTGTCTCTGCTGGGATCCAGTGGGTTCTCACTTTTAGTCTAGTTTTCATGTTAATCTATTTGGGATTCCCGTATCACATTGGCAGTATTGAATCTCACACATGGATATGATGTGGGGTAGGGAATCAAATTTCTCTTGGGCTGTTGTTTTTTGACCTGTGGCCTGAAGTACTCAGCCGGCTTTCTTCCAGCTAAGTCAGTAGCAAATTTTTTAGACCCTATTTCAAGAACTGGTCAGCCCTGTGAGGGCCCAGCTTTCTGCCTTGTTCCCATTTCTAGTTCTTTGCCATCGTGGGCTTGAGACCTTATCTGCCTTGAAGAGAATCACCCTGAAGGTCTGTATCAGGCAACAGTATCCCCATAGACTTTTAGGCTCAGCTCAGGCCTTGAGTTACATTTTTTTTACAGCACTTAATGATTTTTCTTTATTGTTTTTGAGCTCTGCTGTGTACTAAATTCTTCTTGTTCCATTTTATTGAACATTTCTGTGTTTGCTGTTGTATGAGGCACTTCCCTTGTTAACTTCCGTCCAGCATATCGACCAGAGGTTACAGTCATCTTTCTAAAACTCCATATGATCCTTTCACTCCCTCACCTGATGTTTGTGGACTTGTTAGCACTGTGTCATTTATTCCTCCCGCAGATACTTGTCGTGCATAATCTCTGTGCTAAGAACTGGAGTTACCACAGTGAGAAAGATACCAGGTCTCTGCCTTCATGGAGTTTACTATTCTAGTTGGAGAGACAGAAAATAAACTTGTAAACAAATAAATGAAAATATTAACTAGTTCTGTGAAAAGTGCTCTGAAGGCAATAGAGTGATGGAGAGTCAGTGTTTGAGGGGTTGCTTTAGAGAAGACACTCAGGGAACACCTCACTGAGGAGTGACATTTAAGCAGAAATCAGAAGGCTGAGGAAAGCCAGTCCTACAAATGGTAGCAGGCGTGCTTCGCATTGAGAGTTAGTTCCAGGCGGTGGAAACAGCAAGTACAAAGACCCAGAGACGGGGAAACCGTGGGCATGTTAGAGTGACTGAGATGGTGCCCATGTGGCCCTAATGGGGGCAGACTGCTCCCCAGAGAAGTTAGGAATGCAGGTGGGCCCCAGGTCCCATCTCCCCTCACTCTGTCATCTTTTCACTCTGATTCTTTCTTCAGCGTGCCTGTGCAGAGTACTTCCTTTGTAAAGCCCCTCTCGCTATTGCCGTTCCACTGCACTTCGCTTTTACCATTATTCAGAATGTAATATGGACACTTGTTTTCAGGACAGTGTTCTCCAATAGACCTTGAGCTTCTGTCAGAAGACACCTTATTCACCTTTGGCATCCCCAGCTTATAGCGCAGTGCTTTACGTGGCAGGCACATCATAAATCTTGATTCAATAAATGTATTTTTTTAGCAGTTCATGCTTAGACCCTCCTTTCCCATAACTTTATAACTTCTCATAGCTAATGTTTTCGTGGTATTTAAACCATGAGGGTAAAGAAAACCAGCAACCTAGAGGAATGTGTTTGCTTAAGACTTGCCTCCGATGCTGAAAAGGAAAACCAAGGAAGGTAGTGCAGTGTGCTGTTCCTCTGCTGTGAGTCGCATGGTGCTCCCCAAAAATATATGTCTGCATCCTCACCCCTGGAATCTGTGACCATGACCTCGTTTGACAAAAGGGTCTTTGCAGATTTAATTAAGTTAAGCATCTCAAGATAATACTAGATTATTTGTACAGACCCTAAATCCAATGACAGGTACCCTTACAGGAGACAGGAAAGGTGAAGACAGACACAGCAGAATGCCATGGGAAGATGGAGGCAGAGACTGGTGTTGTGAGTTAAAAGCCAATGAACGGTGCCTGGAGCTACCAGAAGTTGGAAGAGGCAGGGAAGGATTCTCCCCTAGAGCAGCCATCCCCAATCTTTTTGGCACCAGGGACTGGTTTCATGGAAGACAGTTTTTCCACAGGTGGATGCAAGGGGATGGTTTCAGGATGAAACTGTTCCACCCCAGATCTTCAGGCATTAGATTTTCCTAAGGAACCTGCAACCTAGATGCTTCGCACATGCAGTTCACAATAGGGTTTGTCCTCCTATGAGAACCTAATGCCACCACTGGCATTATGCACGATATGACAGGAGGCGAAGCTCAGGCAGTAATGCTGCCTTGCCTGCTGCTCACCTCCTGCTGTGCAGCCCAGTTCCTAAAAGGCCATGGACCAGTACCAGTCCATGGCCCAGGGGTTGGGGACTCATGCCCTAGAGCCTTTGGAGGGAGTACAGCCCTGCTGACACCTTTATTTTGGATTGCTGGCCTCTAGAACTGTGAGAAAATAAATTTCTATTTTGAGCCACTAATTAGGAAACTCATAGATACCCCATCGCGCTTATATCTCACCCATCTGTAACATGGCTATAGTCATACCTTTCTCAGAAGCTTCACGCTGGGATTAGATTTAAATGAGATGTGTTTGCATGGCACTTAGCACACATAAATGTTCAAAAATAGTGATGGCTGTTCCTCTTCTTTAAGGACTGAGAGTTTTCGTCCTCTTGAATAAGAACTCGACAATAGAGTGAGAACTTTGTGTCTTGTGATCGATTGCCTGGTGAGTCAAAGCTCACACCATGGATTTCACCTGACAGCTTCAACTTCTGCTTTGGCCCTGGAGTTCCTTCCCATGCCCCAGTGTCTTCTAACAGTTCTTAGGGTTTTGTATCTTGAGAGGGTTCAGTTTTCTCCTGTGGGCTGGGGGAAGAGGTCAAAGTAGAACTCAGGTACCAAATTTGAAGGGAAATACTCAGAAAGAACTTCTGAGTGCAGAGCAGAAAACACCCCTCTCAGTCCCCGCCAAAGAGAAAGGCTTTGGGTTCTAAATTTCCAGTTTCCATTAAGGGACTCTGGGACTGGACATTTCTGAAAATTAATGACCTGTACTGAGTAATCCTCCTAACACACTGATCATCAGAAAATTCCCTGTACTGAATTTAGGCTTTCTGTATTTGTCTGAATGCCTTCATGGGAGTGTGTGGCAGGAAGGCGGCGCTGGAGCACAGAGGACACTTGATCGTGCGGCGCGCAGGGCAGGGGGCCGCCGCCGCTGCCTCCCCGCGGGATGGCTGGCACTGTGCTCGGAGTCGGTGCTGGCGTGTTCATCTTAGCCCTGCTGTGGGTGTCAGTGCTGCTGCTGTGTGTGCTGCTGTCCAGGGCCTCCGGGGCGGCGAGGTAAGGCATTCTTTCCAGCTGGGAGTCCCAGGTAAAGCAATTAGAGGCAAAATCGCTGATGCTCATTAAACATTTAGAATTTAAGAGATCAGTTTTGTAATTACTGGCAGTTTGAATGAGTTGCATTTTAACCTCTTCTTATAAGCACGAACTGTGTTATTTATGCTCGGAAGCCGAGATGGGTGGAGAAGGAAGTGGTGTTCTTGAGTTCTAACTGTGGCAAGAAATTCTGCTTTCACTGCTTATTGAATTTCTGGAGGTCGTACGTGTGTGTGTTTATGAATTGTTCAGATTTATGGCAGAGGCTTGGTCCAGTCCCCGAGGCTCTAGCCCTGGACCCAGGAAAACTAAAGCAACATGTGATGAGTTGGGCCTGCTTTTCTGTATCACGCGTTGCCTTCAGAACAGGGTTAGGCCATAAACCGACTCTGAAAAAACTGTAGAGTTACACCGAGATAGTGTTAGTATGAAGCAGAGAGTTGTAGAATTTTCTAAAGTATTCTGTTCTAAAAACAACAGAAGTGGAGGTGGAGAGGGGATGCTTTGTTTTTTCTCAATTATGACTTTGGGCAGAAGTAAAAATAAAAACTACACATTTCCGTTCCTAGGAATTGGGAATTACCAAGAATAAACGGGAATGCACTTAGCTGGTACATGTGTAGGAAGAAGGACTTTAGGATGAAGGGATTGTTGACAGCAGGTCTCTGAACATTGTTAAGGGACTGAAATACAGAATACTGGCTCTAAGGAAGAGTCTTTCCAGACCTAACTGATCGGAGAAAAAACTGTAAACAGTGCTTTTAATATTTGTCTTTTTGACCCCAGGTTCTCTGTCATTTTTTTATTCTTCGGTGCTGTGATCATCACGTCAGTTCTGTTGCTTTTCCCACGAGCTGGTGAATTCCCAGCCCCAGAGGTGGAAGTTAAGGTAAAGCTGTTGGTTTTGTTTTGCTTCCTGAGCTGTAACTCTTGTTTCTCTTCATCTGTGTGTCCATCCTGTCCTCGATGTTCTCTGACCAGGTTTTCCAAGATGTCAGAATTGTAAAGTTCAACCAATGGTAAGGAAAGTTCAGAGAGAGTTTTCAGTTTCCCTGCCCCTTCACTCAGGAAAAGAATCTTACTCTGAATTCCACCTCTAACCCCACCAGGCAGTTATTTGCCTGATTTGGTCTCATCTCCAGTTTGCATCAAGTTGAAAACAGCCTGTTGGAAAGCCACGTCGTACCATGGGGACAGAAAAAAAAAAGAAAATGAAATAAGGATAGTCACAGGCCTGCACCCGAGATGGAAGTGTTCCCATTCCTGGCAGCCTGGGCTCCTAACTGCAGATCCTGGACTGAAACTGATGTGGTGCCCTGAGGGTGCTGAGGACATGCTTCTCCAACTGCATGTGCTAGAATTTTCCCAACAGTCTTCTGGGAGTTCTTTGGTCCTCATGCCTGGGACCATACCTGCCCGCACCCACGTCTTTAAATGGATTTTTATCATCTCTCTCAGAGTCCTTCTCTGGAGTTCTTTACCATGGCTTTACCATGCCTGGCTGGTCTCAGACCCATGGGATCTTGGCAATGGCATTGACCTCTTCTGTCCCATTACTCCTTCTCACAGCTTTCCTCTTAACCTTCATTTTGATGTTTTAAGTGATAGTCATGAAAATAGCTACAATTCTTTAAGGGATTTCTGTGTGCCAGGTCCTGTGCCAAACACTTTGTTTGCACCGTCTCATTTAAACCTCAGGACAGCCCTAACTAGTATGACACAGGTACCATTATTATCCCCATTTTGTAGGTAAGAACACTGAGCCTGTCAGAGGTTAAGGTAACTTGCCCAAGGCCACATAGCAAGAGGCAGAACAAGGATTCAAGCTGAGGTCCGTCTTCAAAATCTTCATTGTTGAGAACTTAACAGAATATCCAAGGCAGTCCCAGGGAGCTCATGGGTTAGCATGTTGACACTAGACAACAACAGTATACAAGAATATACGTGTAACTTTTGAACTAAAATCAACACTCTAGGATTAACTATGGCAAGAGGAAGGAACTTAAACTCCAAGGGAAATAGTACTTACCACAGGCACTTAAGGAATTATTTCCATTGATGCCAGTTTGTTGTCAGTATTTGGAAAATACTCTGGAGGTCTGGGTACCACGTGTGTGAGCCAGGGGCAAATTCCCACCTCACTTACCTTTTTTATTTATTTATTTTTTTGAGACAGAGTCTCACTCTGTCGGCCAGGCTGGAGTGCAGTGGCACGATCTCAGCACACTGCAACCTCCGTCTCCCGGGCTCAAGCAATTCTCCTGCCTCAGCCTCCTGAGTAGCTGTGATTATAGGCATGTGCCACCACACCCAGCTAATTTTTTTATTTTTAGTAGAGAGAGGGTTTCACCATATTGGCCAGGCTGGTCTCGAACTGACCTCAGATCACTCAGCCTCAGCCTCCCAAAGTGCTGGGATTACAGACATGAGCCACCGAACCCGGTCGCTTTCCTTGTCTTTTAAGGGGGAGAGTGATGTAGGCTGCCACATTTCTGGATGCTGCAGATATAAACATTGGGAGAAGGGCACAGAGCAAACACACTTTTGAAATCGATCCCTCTATTCTCTATCATATGAGTTTGAGACCCACGAGACAAAAATGGGGTTTGAGCAAAATACTTTTGTCAGTATGGCCGACAGAATTGGAGTTCTCATTTTCAGGTTTTGAGAGCTGGCCTTTGCAGCAGCGTGGCTCAATGCGGTATCAATAATACATGGGCTGGGCCTTCTGCACCCAAGGCCAGCTAATTGGCTAATTAAAAAGTGAAACGTGTCAAACGAGCAAACATGTGGCCCGCAAGAGACTTGTTCAGTACCGGAGCCAAGGTCAAAGTTATGTTAAAGCTGTTTTATCAAACTGACCTTTGTTGTAAGTTGACTGTTGGGGTAATCTCTGGAGCAGCTGAGGTGTCTTTGGATCTCAGTGATCCCACCAAGGCTTGAGTCTGAGAGGTGCTTTGTGTGTGGCCGCTGTGTTAGTTTTCTATTGCTGCTGTAACAAATCGTGTGAACTAATGGCTCACAACACAGATGTATTATCTTACAGTTCTGTAGGTTAGAGTCCAAAATCAGTCTCATTGGGCTAAAACCAAGGGGTTGGCAGCGCAGCATTCCTTTCTGGAGGTTCTATTGGATACTCCATTTCCTTATCCTTTCCAGCTTCTAGAGGCTGCTCATATTCCTTGGCTGACAGCCCCCTTGCTCTATCTTCAGAGCCAGTGACATCACACCTCAGTGACGCTTCCATCCTCACCTCTCTCACTCTGACCCTCTCTTCCACCTCCCTATTCAACTTAGAAGGATCCTTGTGATTACATTGGGTCCACCTGGATTGGATAATCCAGGTTAATCCCCCCCTTTTTAAGGGCAACTGATTGGCAATCTTAATTCTCCTTTAACATACAATCTAACATATTCACAATTTCTGGGGATTAGGATGTGGATATCTTTGGGCCGTTATTCTGTCTACCACAATTGCCTTTCAGGTGTTTTGGATTCTCTCCTAGGTACTGGGATTTCAAACCTGTGAAGTCAGTCAGCCACTTGGTTGGTAATGTTGCTCCATTAGGTCTGTAGATTAAATTGCTTTTTCCTGCCCAAATTTAAGTACCACCATTTGGATCTGGGGAGAGTGGAGCTCTGGAAGGGGACAGTGGACAAGTGGGTAGAGCCAACACCAATTATAGGGTTTTGTCAGCAAAGACCAACATCTTTGGGGCCTCAAGTGTAAGGCCAGGCAGCCCATTGTCTGCTTTGGGGCAAGTTACCTATCCTCTTAGTGTTTTAGTGTCTCAGGTAATTACCATTTTCCCTGCCCTGTGGCAAGGGACTCTTCCACTGACAGCTTTAAAGTTAAGTCACCTTTCATTTTGAAAATGAACCCTCCTGAAATGGCAATGGATTGATGATTTTGGGGGTTGGGTCTTAGATACATGGGAGTTTATTATACTATTGCATTTTTATGTATGTTTAAAATTCTCTGTAATAAAATGTGTTTTAGCAACAACAAAAATGAGCCTTTCTAGGACCCAGCAAAAGCTTCTCATTAACTCTTTCAGATAATGGATTTCAGAATATAAAATAATTAATCCAGGGACTTCAAAGTGTCTACCAACCTCCTAAATTGAGCCATTTGTTCCCTGCACCTCATTAATCCCTTCTTGACCTGTGTCTTCTGCTCAGGGAGTTGAGGAAAAGATTCTTTTTTCTCTACGTACAGAGGAGACTCAGGGCAGGATATTACTGGAAGTTACACTCATGAACTAACTCTTGGCCCACTCATCACGGAGTTCAGATTAACCGAGCCCGGGTGCCTAACTGGTAGTAATTTCATGTTGATGTTTTCTTTCTCCAGATTGTGGATGACTTTTTCATTGGCCGCTATGTCCTGCTGGCTTTTCTTAGCGCCATCTTCCTTGGAGGCCTCTTCTTGGTTTTAATCCATCATGTTCTGGAGCCCATCTATGCCAAACCACTGCGCTCCTACTGACCACTCTTCAGGAAAACGAAAACCTGTTCTCTCCTTCATTGTGATGACATCGATGAGCAGAAAGGCACTATTCAGAGCCTTGTTTTGACAGCCCTCCTGCCTTAAGACTAGGAGTATCCATCCATCTCTAAGACGAATCTCCTGAGTCCTGGCTTCCAGAAACAGGATTGCCAAATTGTCCCTGTGGGGCTAGATTCTTACCAGCTTAAGAAGGATATCGCTATCTTCTTAGTACCCGTACCTTAGGATTTCCAACTGTTTTGAAAGGGAAATAGTAACAGTGATCTGCTTAGAGTGGATTTTCACTCAAGTCCTTAGTAAGTGGATTTTGGGGAAAGGAGCACATGGGCTTCTGGTTCTTTTTGACAATATATAAAATTCTTCGTTATGAAGTTGCGGTCGTTTGCAAAGGAGAGGCACTCAAATTCGAAAGGCTATTTTAATGTGATAATATGGAAGACTTACTCAAATGTTGGTCATTGACCACTCTGTGCATATATTTCTGCAGAGCTCTATAAAGGCAATGAGTGTCACTTCCCTCTGCTCTAATAAAGCAATAAATAATAGCTAAAGGGCTGACTTTCACTTTGAACTCTTGGCCACAGCTTTTTGAATCAAGTATCTTTAGGTTTCCTTGGGATTAGAGGAAAGGTATGGAAATACTGTGTTTTGGTTTTTTGTTGTTGTTGTTGTTGTTTTGTCTTGCCATGTATCTGTAGGTTTTTTTCTTCTATGATGTGGTGGGCTCTGAGTGCCTTATTTAATTACCATGAATCCATTTTGGGGTGTCTTCTCTTTCATCTTTGTAGCCCTTTCTCCAAAGCTAGTGAGGAAGGTATATTCTCAACATTAGATATAACTTTATACTTATCTCATCTCCGAGACCAAATGAAATTTGCATTAAATGGAGGGGCTCTGGTCAGGTTCCACTTTGGAAGTCTGATCCTGACTTCCTAGAGCCATTTGAAAAAGAGTCTTCTGGCTTAAAATTAAGAACCAAGAAAACAAGTTGGAAAGAGATCACTGATGGAGTATGTGCTCTATGCCAGTAGCACACTAATTCCTTTGGGGTTTATTTAATTTTTTACAACAGTCTCGTTTTTATCATCCCCACTTTAAAGTAGAAAAACTGGAAGCTTAAAGAGATCAACTGACTTGCCCAAGCTTCACCTAACAGCCAGTGTGCAAACCCAGGTGTGGTAGGCCCCAGGGCTTGTCTTGGAAAGAAAACACACGAGGCTTTGTGGAACTCTGAGAGCTTGAGGTAGGTTAAGGCCACTGTTCCTTCACTTTCTTTCCTCAGTCCTGTTTTCAGGGTAGAGAAGGTACCCAGTCCTGCCACCCCAGAGGCAACTGAGCTCTAAATTCCAAGAAGAAAGAACAGGTAACCATTGAGAGTCATGGGCTGGTGAGGGGCAGGTATAGTTACCTGCGTCGAACCATTTCCTTTATCTTACTTAGTTTGTAAAAACTTTGCAGAGAAGGCTTTGTACAGAAAACTTCAAAGGAAATAGTTTCCTAATCTGGCCTAGGGCGCACAGGTAAGAAAAGAAGAAACATCCTCTAGGTAGGCTGAGGGAGAGAAAAAAGAATGCGTAAGTCTTGAGGGAAGTGAGACAAGCTGGGATCCTCATGCTATTGTGTTACTCTGTGAGTCTCCCTGTGGCCCAAGTGGAAGCTTGGCTCCTAACAAACTCGAGCTGCCAATTGTTGCGTTCTTCTGAGAGCCTTGCTAAAAAAGTAACTCTGGGAAAACTCTTACAGGCTCCTGACCATGAGTCCACCTTTTTTATTCCCCCCAAAAGTTATTCAACTATTAGATCAATGGATAATAACTGTGAGGTTTTGGGTGACTATTTAGATGGAGGAAAGTGTATTAAGGTTGGAAACTAAATTCTATCCTTAATACTACTGTTTTCTTTTTTTTTTTTTTTTTTTACCTGATGTGACAGGCTTATATGTTAAAGATTGGCTTTAGGCAAAAAAGAAATACTCTGTGCAAAGTTTATTTCAGCTTGACTTGACCTACCATCTACAGACCTGGAGTCTGTAATTACCAGCTGTGGTGAAATGAATGACAGATTTCTTTCTACCTGCATACTCAGTGCAGTTATGCAAAAAATCCCCACGGGGTTGGGATAAGACGTAGAAGGCTGAGAGGGCTCAAAATGAATTTCACTGAGAGTTTGGCATGGAATAACCCTACAGTCAATGTCTGTTATGGTGCCCTGTATGCTCGTGGCCTTCTTGGAGACAGGGCTCAGAGGTCATTCCTTAAATACAGACAGAAGTCATCTTAGTGTTCAGAACCATTCTGCGATCAGTGGCCTTAGAGCGTGTTCCCTCCTACACTGTTCCCTACCCAGAGGGGATCCTGTGGTAGACTGGTGATCCCCACCGTTTAGAAGGTGGAGAGGGAGAGTAAATCTGGGTTTCTATATAAGAAAATAGGTGATTTCTTAGCTTCTTAAAATTGTATCCTGACAAAAGCTGAATTAGCAGGACACCACCCTATCCCCACAATGGAGATCACAATGGGTAATTTGTTGATAAGTTCCTTAAATTTTTCACTTATAAAAGTGGAAGTAAAGCTACCATTCTTTGTGTACAATGTAAATTTAATGTAAAACTGCATCAGAATTACCATACCAATGTCCAGGGACTAGGGAGTACACAGCCATTCATTCTTGCATCCTGCCGTTCATTCAGCATGTAGCCCGTAGGGTGTAAAGCACTAGTCCTGGTGGAGTAAGCCCATCAGAGAACTGGGCTGTGAGGTATCTACACTGTCTTCCTCTCTCCATCCTGGAAGGAGGGCATCCAATTGATTTTTAAATGTTTTTATTCTAACATAAAGCAATCCATTTTTTTTGTTCTGTTATTTAACAGAAACTTTAGTATCAACTCTATTTCATGGTGGTTGCAGTTGAAGTGTTTCTGGTTTATTTTTTGCTCAATGTGTAAAGAAACCTGCTGTGATTATTTTACAGATGAGAAACAGGCAGAGAGGACAAGGGATTTAAAAAGTTTCACAGTTAATTAGAAGTGGGGCTCAACTTGACATCAGGATTCCTGACATCTCATTTCTCAAATAGTTTAAAGATCACTTTTAGCTTTCAAGTAACTCCTTATTTTACATTGGTTCATACTGTTTCTTAGCTATTTTACCTGACATTTTCCTAACACATATCCAAAAGGTAAAAGTTTTCACTAAAGGATTCTAATGATCATTTTAGTAGAAATAATAAACATTCAATCATAATTCCTTTGCTTAAACCTTTAATATCTGGCTGTTACACAGAAATGAATTTCCAGATGTGAGAATCAGAACCGTGTGGAAACAAATCTGGAAAAGTGTTGATTATCCTCATAGGAGCATAAGAACTCAGGATTGGAAGAGATTTTATAGTTCATAAAGTTCAACCTTTAATCTCTATTTTCATCCCAATACTTGGAAATAAGTCTAGGGTTCCACATGTCAAAATAACAATTTTTGTTACATTTAGCAAACATATGCTAGGCATTTTTCTAAGTGTGTTGTAAGTATTATGTCTTCCTCATATTGGCCCTATGAAGTAGGTACTCTTCATATCCCCATTTCACAGATGGGGAACAGGCACAGGGTGGTAGGGGTAAACAGGAGTCAGGATCCAAAGTCAGGCAGTTTGGCTCTAGAGTCTAAGAGCCTGACTACTTTCTGTTATAGGGCATCGCTCCATAAGATAAACTCGAAGGAAAAGGAGGGGCAAGGGCAGGCAGTGAAAATCCACTTGACAGAAATACCAAGGAAAAGTGGCTGAGCCTGGTGGAAAAAGCAGCAGCTTAGGAATTGTGCAGGAGTCTGGGGGAAAGCGTGAACAGGCACGCAGGCCTCAGAGAGAGCTTCACCCATTAGCCCCGTGTTTCTGGCAGGTCTCTGCTGTTAGACTTTGGTTTCCCCCTTGCTCAGAGCTACTAAACAGCTGAGCTGCTAGTAGACTAGGTTTTCAAGTTTCAAGAACACTGCCACCTCTCTTGTAAGCACCATCCAGCTGGAATGTTGAGACTGGGTTGGTTTTCAGAGGTGCCAGTGGCAGAATCAAAGCCACACACTAGGAATTTTTGTTTTGTTTTCTACTTGACCTCTGTCTCTAGCAGATTATTGGTGGTGACTGTTTATGCAAAAAAAAAAATCTGAGTCCCTATCACCCGCCCCCCCGCTCGCTTCTCCGACCTTTTCTCAGTTTCCTGCCACCAAAGAAATGAGAGCTGGGATCGAAATCAGGCTCAGTGCCACAGACAGAATGAGAAAGTGTGTTTTTAATGGTTTTCATCACATCATGCTGGGGATGATACAGTCTGTGCATTTAGTCCAAGTCCTGCCCTCAGAGAACTCTTGGGTGAGGTCGTCACACAGTAGCCCTTATGCTGTGCCTAACTGTTACGAGGCCAGCCCCTTCACTTGTTTTAAGCTTTGGGGATTTCTTTTGTTTGCCTGTGGTTATTTTCCTGCCTTTAAACTGGTCATACCCCAGTTTTACACTGGGAATATTATCAATTTCCTATTACTGTTGTAACATTGCCATAGACTTACTGGTTTCGAACAATTCACATTTATCGCTCCAGAGGTCAGAAACCAGAAATGGGTTTCAGGGGGTAAAGGAAAGGCTTTGGAGACTCGGGAGAACCCTTTTCCTTGCCTCTGCCACCTTCTAGAGGCCACGCCCATCCCCCTGGTTGGTGGACCCTTCCTCAGTCTTCAAGGTCAGCAGAGCGGCATCTGCCAATCCCCAACACTCCTGCCTCCCTCTGTGATTCATATGGAGCCCTGATTCCACTGGGTCCACCCCATCAGTCCTTCCATCTCAAGATCCTTAATCACATATGCAGAAATCTCATTTGTCATGTAAGGTAACATTCACTGGTTCTGGAAATTAGGATGTGGACATCTTGTGGGGGCACATTGTACCTACCACAGAATATAGGGTCGCTTCTGTAACTCTAAGCATTGCCTCCTTCCACCCCCATCTGCCACCCTCCCTACCTCCACACCTTTCAGTAGGAGGTCTGCTCCTTTGTCACGTTTCAGGATTCCCAAAAGCAACTCTCCCACCCCCACTCAGACACCCAGGACGTGCTGAGTTCCTCCTGCCAGCCTCAATCTTAGTTGTGGCCTCATGGTGTTAGGACCGACCAAGAGCTTCTGTCCCTTTCTTTTCTTTGCCTCTTGCCTCCTCCTCCTCCCCCAGCCACCCCACACACGCTTGCCCAGCTTCCCAGTGGATCTCTAAGGGAGAAACGCAAAGAGTTATTGCTTTTTAATTACAAGTGCTATTGTAGCATCTATAAGGAAGTACATTTTAAGCTTAATTGAGACCAAATGTGAAGTTAAATTAAATGAATAACTAATTAACGTAATGCTCCTACATTAGCCCCGTGTGAGTGCTGAGGCCCAGGGAGAAGGCAGGTACCAGGCCTCTGGTGAACAGGCCGTGCCCAGAGCTGCCCAAACAGGGCCAGCAACCTGGGATCTGGGAGATGGGTGCAGACAGGCAGATCTCAGGGCTGGGGTTCCGCCAACCTCTGGTATTTTTCCCAACTCCCTACCCACAGCCTAAGTCCTCATTTCTGAGGCCAGACCCTGAGCTCCCACAATGCCTTTTGGATGGATCTAGTGCTACACTTACCTGCTGGTAGGAGCCAATGCCATTTGTTCAGTTTTCTGTCTCTAAGGCCTAACATCGTAGGAGTTGGGTAAGTATTCATGTTAACTTCCTCCCTCTTCCACTACCCCTCACTACCTCAGCAAATGAATCATCCAGGTCCTGAGAATTCTGCCTTCATAAGGAAGAAGGACTCTTGCCATTGCCCCTGGAATCGCCCTCCTGCCAGCCCTGTTCCTGCATGGCTGGACTAATGAACAGCATAGCTCTCACCTGGAGCCACTGTCTCCGTGTATTTTCCTACTTATCCCCTAACTAGACAAGTTCTCCAAGGGCAGGAGTGTGGTGAGTATGTTTGTCTCCCTTCATACCAATCCTATGAGGTAGGTAATGTCACCATTTTCCTGATGACGAAACAGACTTAAAGTTAGTAAGCAGTGCAGCCGGCGAAGAGAAGACCTCGAGAGACCCATTCCTATTCCCCTGCCCTCTGAAGCAGAAAGCAAGCTGAAAGTCTGAAAAGTCAAGAGGCGCCTGCTCCTGTCTCCCTTCCGGGAAGCAGGATGGAACCACAGCCCACCCTGGGCTGTATGATGGGATTGGGTCACCATCTAGTGGCTCATGTAAGCAACACAGCTTCTCCTTAAGCTCCTTAATTACAAGTGCTATTGAAGCATCTATAAGGGAGAACATTTTAAGCTTAATTGAGACCAAATGTGAAGTTAAATTAAATGAATAATTTCATTTCATTCTCAATGTCAAAGAGCAGCGGAGAGCAGCTTTCGTGAATGCTGAACATAAGGCCAGAGTATAGCTCTTGCCCCTGTGGGCTCTGAGGACTTGGAGGTCCCTGGCTGACTCCTACACTCAGAGCTGAAGTGACTGCAGGCAGGAGGAGCCTTCCCTGTTGGCTGCCATTGGCACCTGTGCAGCCTGCTTCAGCGTGGAAGGGTGTGTATCTGGCTAATGCACCAGCCCACCACATCCCAGGAAATGCAAGGCTTGTATCTTGTATGGCGCCCTAAGCTCCCAGTTTGGCCACACATCATCAGTGTCCTGAGCATCCCTCTCAGGAATGCCCACTGTCAGCAGCTTTAACCTACCCCCTGGTGGTCCTGGGACCCCACTTCAGCAGCCCATGCGAGCCCCGCTCACTGCCGAGCCAAGCCCCAACAAGGATGAGCATGGGCGCAGCAGGTCAAAGGGAATCTATTGGTGCCAATGGGCAACTTTAGGGTCAGATGGAGATGCCAAGAGCTAGCCAGAAGACTGAGTGATCCGGGACTTGGGGTGGAAGGAGGATATAGAAAAGTGGAAAAGGGAGCGGCAGATGGCGCCAGGCGACCACACCTGCAGCAACTGCCTGAATGAACCATGCATGCCCTCACATCTTGCCAGTCTTGTCACTGCTGGCACCTGTGCTCAGGTTGTAAGTCCTTGTGTCCATTGTCTACTGCATTCCTAGAGCAGAGCTGGCATACAGTAGGCACTCCTTGACATTTCATTCTCAAAAGACTTTATACACATACTGGTATTTTTAGTCACGCCAACCCCTCTTTCTACTCTCCCCACAGCACTGGCTCCCGTCACCTTCCACTGAGGACATTATGGGGCCAGGATCAGAGTGAGGCAAGGGAGGCACTCAGGGCCAGCATGTGCCCAAGAGGGAGTGCCCCTCAAATTATGTACTGAAGGCAGCTCCCCTGTCTCGCCCGAGTGTTAGCCCTGGAGAAACAGCAGTGACGGGCAGGTAAGGGAGTTATCAACAGGCCTATTTAGGCTGTAGAAGAGGGCCCAGCTTGGGGAAATGCACAGAGAAGACTGTTTCATGGATAGAGGGACAAAGAGAGGCTGGGCTCATTTGACGGAGTGAGATGCCCACCTATAGATACAGGCAGATGACAGAGATTAAAATTTAACATGGGAAGTAGAGATGCACATTTTCCAGGCCTTGGCCTTGTGAAGGCTTCTGTCTTGGAATCTGAACAAGCAAGAGTCTGCGCATATCCTTCCCTTATCAAAATGGAGACACAACTCAGCCCCAGTCCCATGGCCTTTGCTCGCAGCTTCCAGAGCTCAGGCCCCTGAATATTCTATTTCCTCATGCTTGGCAGTTCCCTTCCCATGGAGAATCTGTGTCCTGAGGCAGCCCTGGGTTCGGACTGGGCTGGCTGATGTTCAGTTAAGAGGGGTTGCCTTCCTTACTTGTGGAAGTTTTCATTGTCTTGCCCACGGGGAGCACACTGGGGACCCAACTGGGGCCTTCCATGCTGCTCTTCCAACTGGGGCCTCATATTTCTTTATACCTGCGTGAAGAGGAAAGAGGGGCGGAAGACAACGTGAGACGACTTCATAAGCACCTGCTGACTGGGGAGAGGAAAGACAGGGTCCCAGGGTCCTGTCATCATCGCTTTCATCTCAGTTCTCTGTAATTAGACCTCCCTTTCACCTCTCAGGCAGGACATAGCAAGCCACATTAATACTTAAAACCTGGCTGGGCGCAGTGGCTCACGCCTGTAATCTGGGCACTTTGGGAGGCTGAGGCGGGCGGATCACCTGAGGTCGGGAGTTCAAGACCAGCCTGACCAACATGGAGAAACCCTGTCTCTACTAAAAATACAAAATTAGCCGGGCGTAGTGGCGCTTGCCTGTTGTCCCAGCTACTCGGGAGACTGAGGTGGGAAGCGGGGTGGCAGTGAACTGAGATTGTACCACTGCCACTCCAGCCCTGGGCAACAAAGAGTGGAAACTCGGCCTGCCTCAAAAAAAAAAAAAAAAAAAAAAAAAAAAAAATTAAAACCTTACACTGTTCATGCCACCTTTGACAGCTTTACAAAGCAACATCACAAAAGCAACATCACATATCCCCTCTTATCTCAGCCTCAGGTCAATTCTGCCGGGTATTCAGCGATAAGCATCCCCGTTCATACATATAAACGTGGTGGTTCAGAGAATCTGGGTGCTATGCCCAAGGTCTCATGGAGTGAGTGGAGAAAGCGGGACTGTCCAAGGGTTTTTGGATTTCAAGTCCAGTGCTCTGTCTGCTCTGACAAATCACTGCACACCTCACACACAGGCCTCCCGTGGAGAAGGACCAGCCTGGGACAGCGGTGGCAGTCCAGAGAAAAGCAAACAACCCCCAGGCCCAGGTTCAGTGTTAGGCTGTGCCCGAGCTCTGGGTCTGCCTCTCACCTCCAATGAGAGGCTGCACAAGGCAAGCTCACACATCCAAAGCCAGACACAATTCCAGGCACCGAGCAGTTGCTCACTAAATACTCCTTCTCCCTTTCCGCTGCTCTTCTTCCCCTCCCACCCTCAGGCCCGGCTCCAAGGAGCACAGGCACAGGAACTTTGCTCTTCCAGGACAGGCAGGGCAGGACAGGTGCTCTGCGTGCTTCCTGTGTCGTGTGTCTTCCTGCTCTCACTTCCTCTCCCCTGCGTGGTGTCTTCCTTAAGTGGAAGTGCGTCCCCGGATGTGTGCTGGTTACCATGACCCAGGGGGTTCCTCCTCACGTTTGCCATCCAGCCCCGGTCCACAGCTCCGGCCAGCTCGTGAGCGGCCTCCTTGTTAGCACGAGGCTCCTGCTTAGGACGCCCAGCCAGAGAGGGTCGCCGACCAGCAGACCACCAGCACTGTGCAGCCTCAGCCACTAACCTACTGGTGCCACCACCACATCCACCACCACCAGACAGGAGGCAGAGAGCACACCAGGCCAGCACCCATGCTTGATTCACGTTTGTTTCAGAGACTTTGATTGGTAGTTGCTGTTTTTCTGCATACCCCAGGCAGAGGGGCCAGAAGACCTTGGTTTCTGAACTTCAGGAGGCACTTGCAACTCAGTCTCAGCTCAGAGAGAAACTGGTTTCCCTATTTCTGCCTCCTCTGTCCCCGGAGGGCATGTCCAAAGTTCTAACACTGTCCCTCAGGGAAGAGGCCGCCAACCTCTGTGGCATCTCAGACCCCTTGGCAAACACTTCCCAAGCACTACGCTCTGCTGAGGTGGAAAGTCTTTACAAGTGGCCCACAAGAAAAAAGAGAAAGTTGGAAAAAGTCAGACTGCAGGACAGAGGATTTGCATGCAGCCCGCATTCAAATGGCACTTGGGTCACAGACTCGAAGTAAATACTCACAAAAGTCATGGGACTTGAGGAAAATACGGTCGCTGGTGGGTTAGGACCACACTAGAGCTATGGAGACACACGGGGACAGCAGAGGACGGGTTAGCAGGGTGGGGGCCACCCAGGGACTGGCTCAGTGCTCCTCAGGTCTGGGCTGGATGAGCCTCAGCCTGCGTTTGGAGAAACTGAGCCCTGGGCTGATTCCCATGACAAGTGAGTTTGGCAGAGGGGTAGTAACTTCAGCTCCCCAGAGGACTCACCCGCTGCCTCTGCTCAGGGACACCTTCCAGGCCAAGATCTCTTTGTACACTAACCGACAGAGGAGCTGTGGAGTGCAAGGCACAGAGGGAAGCGAGGGCACCATTAGCATTGAGCACTGAGTGCCCAGCGCCAGGTGACCTGTGGACTGGCAGTGGAGAAGGGGGAGAGACACACTCCCATTTGGCAAGGGGTCACTCAGGGGAAGGGAGAGTGCTTCTGAGCAAAGGGCAGCTGCTCTCATGACCCCAGAACCCCCAATGGCCAATGCTTTGGACCTCCAGGGTTGCAGCCTCTCAGGACGGAGCATCCCTTAATACCTATCTGTGTACCCCAAGACTCTTACCAAGCAGGCTAGGACGTCGGCAGAGATGAGCATGTAGAAGACGTTGTTCCAGCCCGTGGGGGAGATGAGACCAGCCAGCAGAGGCCCCAGAGCTGCGCCTGAATGGAGCACAGGCTCGTGAGCAGGGGGACCTGCACCTCCCCTGCCCACCGGAGGGCACTATGCCCAGGGGCCGGCCCACAACAGAGCTAGAGTCACAGACCTATGGAGCCGGTGCCGTCGATGATGGCCGTGACCGTGGACAGGGCTTTGGCGTTGCCCTTCAGGCTCTTGTGAGTGCCCTGGAGAGAGAGAGTGGCGTGGGAAAGCCCAGCCGAGCAGCAGCATGAGCGGAACCAGGACAGGAGAGGGGCTGACTCAGGGAAGGTGGTGACTGGGGTTTGGGCTTGAGAGGAGAGGGGCCCATGGTACATTCTGAAGGACCTTGATGGTTTCTCCTCTGCAGGATGGGAGACAGTGAGAAATGGACCTGGAGATGGTGACCCTGACCAAGCCCCCAGAGTGGTTCCTGGCCCTCGGGAGGTGGCCCCACTTACCAGGTCAGCAGAGACAGCAGTGGTGATGAGCGCGTAGGGGCCATTGACCAGGCCCCCGCAGATGATCAGCATCACTGGGATGGCACAGAGACAGCCCAGTCAGAGAGGAGGCACCACCCACAGCCCCAGCCCTAGGGCAGGAGCACCCTCTGGCCTTCAGCCCTCCCAGCCCCTCCACCTGCCAGTGCCCCTATGTGGGCCAGCCTCATGGGGCCCCCAAGGCAGTGCCTTTCCCGTGGCCTGGCAGGACTTGCAACCTCCTCCTCACCTATGGAGCTGGTAATCCCGTCCTGGCCAATGTAGTTGTACAGGAACATCTGAGAGAGGAGAGGGGAGAGGCAGAGTCACCCAGAATCCCTTTGCCGGCCTGGAGCCCTGAGGTCTGGAACAACTGTCTCCTGCCCTGAAATCCCAGAAGGCATCCTATTCCTTTTCCCTTGCATACCCAGATTTCTCTGGTCTTTAAATGTCCCAGGATGGATGGTCTAAAACGTGGTACTCTATCATCTCCCTTTCTCCCAACAGTCTTCTCTCAGATTCAACCTCAATCTCTTCTTTCCTTGATCAAGAAGTTTAGGAGGTGGTCTCCTTCTCTACCAAGGCCAAACAGTCATGAATCTCCCTCTAAAGTCTGCAGTCTGGCTCTTTTTCCAAGGTGCCTCTGCAGACCCTCGCCTCTCCTCCCCCGTGTGTGCACAGGGATGCACATGCACGTGTACACAGAGACATCCATGTGTGTAACGTGTGGACGTGCACACAGGCCAGAGGCCCACACAGGCTCCTGCTCACATGCATTCACACTTTACCCTCGAAGTTATACGCACCATGGGGGCAGCCAAGATGAGCATGACGCAGCAAGTGGTGGCCCTGCCATTGGTGTAGTCAGAGATGAGCCCTGCCATGATGCCGCCTGGAACACACACCCACTCACACACTGCCTCCCAGACAGGACCACCCATCCCCTCACCTGGCACCCCAGCTGTGCCCAGTGCTGGCCTGGGCCTGTCAGCAAGAACCAGCAGAGCTGCTTTGTCCGCAGCCCTCCCCTTCCTCTAGTGCCCATCACTACTGGAGACCAAACAAAAGGGCATCTTTCTTAGGCCCACCCAGCCAGGCAGGAGCAGAACTGAGAATAAACCCAGGAGCCATTTTTCCTCTGGTGCCACCTACCCATCGGACCTGTCCCTTCTTCCTGCACCCCACAAGAAAAGAGGGGAAGGGAGACTGCTGGCAGAGCAGGGCAGGGCCTCACCTATGATGCCACCGACATCAAAGAGTGTAGACAGGTCCCCAGCCTCCTTGGCACTAAAGTGAGCTGTGGAAAACACAGGTATGTGGTCAGACCTGGGATTCAGGACAAACATCCTGAGCGTCCCAGCTAGAAGCCCTGCAGAGCACGATCCAGGCCACTGCCCCCTTTTCCGAGGAGGAGCTAGGGACGTGTGGAGCAGGCTGGCCAGGGCCACAGGGTGAGAGTGCAGCAGTTTGGACAGACGCCCTCCTGGTCCCATCCTGTATTGCCCTCTTCCCCTGCAGGATGACCTTCACCTCCCAGAACAAGCCCTCCCTGGCAAGCCCTGGGATCTGGTCCCCAAGCCTGCTGTCCTGTGGCCACCTTTCCCCTGGAACGCAACCTGAGGCTCAGCCCAGCCCTTTCTCTGCTTCACTGGGGCCCTAGCAGCACTAGGAGCTCTTCCCATTTACCTTAGGCTGTGCCTAAGGTACACAGAGCCAGGAAGGAGACTTGCAGGGACACAGGGGCCTCAGGTAACAGGCCTTGGCTCCATGTTTTAAAAAAGGAATGTCCAGAAGCCGAGATTGTAGCCCCACCCTCGAGATTGCCTCATACTCTGAAGTCAGCACCAAGGCCACAAAACAAAGAGTCACGGTGTCCAAGAAGCTGCCCTAGCGCTCCACACTGTCACAGAGAGAGGCCCCGACAGAGCTGCAGGGCAAGCTACGGCTTGAGACTTGGCCATGAGTAATTCCTACAGTATCCTGTTCAGAGCAAGCACAATGTGTGTCAAGGCGCTGTTGTTCCTCCCCAGGGCTGGGAGGGAGGGGAGCAGTACTGGGTGAGAGGTCCTCAGCCCTGGTGGAGCTTGGAGGCTCCTGGGGACTGGGCAGGGCGGGGTGGGCTGCTCTTTGGTAGCCTGACCTATGGAAAAGCCGAGACCCAGGCCAGGTGGACATGAAACATCCTTTTTCAAGTGATCTCTTCTCATCTGTACATCCCTGGGCAGGGGCAGCAGGGAGTAGGTCCAGGAGACAGGGCAGAACACCAGTGCAGCCCAACAGACCCAAGCATAGGGGCATCAATCCCATGAGGTCCCATTGGGAGACCACCATGGTCACCACCAGGCTACAAGGAGTGGGATCGCTCATCAGGCCCTCTTCCTTGGACTGGGGACAGATCCAGCAGGCAGGCCTTTCCTAGCACCTCCCAACCCTACCACCTATGAGCCAAGCAGCCTGGAGGGGGCTTCTCCTACACTAAGGGCTAGAGAAGAAGATAGCAAGAATTGCAGAACAGAGCTCTGAGTTCCTAATCCCCAGCTCAGTTCCAACGGAGGGAAGGTGGCTGGAATCAGGGTCTAGGGGGTAGTGTGCTGGGTTTAGCTTTCATTTAAATAAAGAACTAAATCAAGCTCCTTTCACTCTAGGAGAGGTTCAGCAGGAATTCTGCCTATATACTGGAATCACAGGTATCACCACAAAGGGCTTCCTCTCCCACCAGAGGTGGCCTTGGCCTCCTCAGAGACCCCTTCATTCCCCTTCTCTTGGACTTACCCACATTGGAGATGTAGAGGGGCAGCCAGTAGAGGAAGGTGTAACTGACCAGCTTGGCAAACAGCAGACACAGAGAGAACTCGACCACGCCCTGGGGAGTGCAACAGGGGGCACATGGGAAGGGGTCCAGAGGTCCTGGGTTCAGTGGTGGCCCCGAGGGGTGCTCAGTACCACCCCAGTACTTTCCATCACCTGCCACACAAGGCAGCCTCCAACACATCCAGTCCCAATAAAAGCAACATGACCACTGTGCAAGGTCGTTTCAAGACAAGTCTCCCCCACTGCCCTCCCCAGGCAGGCTGCCCAGCTTACATCTCCCCTATAAAGAAGTTCTAGAAAAATAGATCACCCAAGCACCCCATCTCCTCATCACCAACAGAAAAATATGGAGAGCCCCTCTCTTTCCTCCATTCCACAAACTTCTTACTGGGATCCGGAGCGCCCCAAAGAAGTTGATGGCAGCAGGCTCTTCGCATGGCCCCTTGGAGGTTTTGGCCACAGTCTCAAGGCCGCTGTCTCTGATAGAGCAGGGACTGTTCCCAGGGTCCTCAGGGTTGTCCTGGTTCTCAGCTGGCTCACCCTGAGCAGAGGAGATGAGCCCGGATGTGGGTGCGTCTGTGTGCTGCCTCCCACCAGCTGAAGGTGTAGCCCAGGCAAGAGACACTGGCTCCCAGGACGGGGAGGCACATGTTCATCTCGGGCTGGACTGACCTGCCAGACCCATCAGGCTGTAGGGCCAACCCATGTGCCTAGCACTGGGTCTGTGAGGTCAGTGAGGGCCAGAACTCTCTGCTCTAGCTCCCCAGGCCTCTCTGCATCCAGCGCTCTGGATGGAGTTGGAGGGCAGGGATGGGGCTGGGAGGGCTCACACTCACATGGTGCTGAGGAGGGGAGCAGTCCACATCTTCTGGGTCTGGAAAAAAAAATCGCCTTCTAAGAAGCTTCCCAACCCCCCCAATCCCAAGGTGATTGCCAGGCCCTCACTGTGCACTGGGTCTAAGCCATCCTAGGAACCGGCCCCACCTCCGATTCCTAAGGTGGCCAGTGTGTGTCCCAGCAGGAGGGAGCAGGGCCTGGGGCTCAGGAGACAGCTTTCTAGGCCTGGCTTTCCTAACAACCAGCTGTGTCACTACTGCCTCTTGGACTTTAGTACTCTTAGCTACAGAGTGGCTCTCATACCTGGCCTGGCTAGTGCACAAGGCCACCTGCAGCAAGTGGAGAGCCTGGTCACTGTAAGAATGTCCCTTCAACTCCACCTTCCTTGCTCACACCTCTCAGATTCAACCAATGCTTGCCAAGCACCTCCTATGGGCCAGGCATTTTAACTATGGTATCTCAGTGAAGCCTGCAGAAATCCTACAAAATAGACATTATTATTACTATTATTATTTTACAAATGAGAAAATAAAGGCTCTGAGAGATTGTCCAAAGTCACAAGGCTGGTCCTCCCACTCTGTGACCAGCAATCTTTCCAGTAGATGCAGCTGCCTTCTCCCAGAAATCGAGACATTCTAGGCTCACTTGTGGGTCTGTGGGGAGTGAGGGGCCCACTCACGTTCGATGAGGAAGAGGAATGTGATGACGCCCATGATGGCAGTAATGATGCCAGGCACGACGAACGACAGGCCCCACTGCCCGTTCACCCAGATGCCGGCGATCAGGGAGCCCAGGATGTTGCCCACAGATGTGTGGGAATTCCAGATGCCCATGATGAACCCCCGCCTGGAAGGGAGGGAGAGAAGGGAAGAGGGTAGAAAAAGTAAAAAGCAAAGCACATTGTTCATAGCAACGGCCCCAACCAAGCTCTAAAGCTGGGCTGACTACAGCTTCCTCAAGGCACCAAAGACTGAGCCCCAAAGCCGCAAGTCAGCAAGGAGTGGGAGACCTTGGGTGGTGTCAAGCAGGTGGCTGCAGGGCCTGGGGTCTCACTCCCCCTGCCCAGCTCCCTGAGTGAGTGCCGATGGGAGCTCGAGCCACGCTGAGGGCATGCGGGCCCGGCCCTCGTTCTTTTCTGTCCCACCATCTCACTCTAAAGCACTGTCCTCAACCAGGGACATCTGGTAACAGCTAGAGATTTTTGATGGTCACAACTCGGGGTGTGCTACGGCATCCAGTGAGCAGATGCCAGGAAGGCTACTACTAAACAGCCTGCAGTGGTAGGACAGTCCCCAAACAAGGGTCCAATAGCCCAGAAAGTCAGTAGTGCCAAGGTTGAAAATCCCTTCTCCGAAGCAACTTTGTTTTGCACACAAGCCAATTAAGGGGGGGGGGGGGATGTTTTATAGGCTTTTTGTCTTTGTTGAAAACAGAAATTCATCTATTATTAGAAAAAAGCATAACTAAGGTTGCCTGCTATATGGGTTAAAGCCTCATCAATGAGAAAATCAGTCCTGCTTTTAGCCACTGCTAAGTATATGAACAGCAACGCAGAGGCCGCTTTCTGACCCTTCCCTCTGAAATCACATCAGAGGCCACAGTGACCAGCTCGGGACTCCCAGCCCTCCCAATCCTTCCCACTCCTCCTCCCTTGTCACACTCACTTCCCCTTCCCGAACCAGTTGCCAACGCAGGTCACCACAGAAGGCCAGCCTGTGGTCTGGACGAGTCCATTACAGACCTGCAGAGAGAGGGGAGGGAGGGTGGGAGCAGACCTGGGCTGAGCAACTGGCTCCCTGCTCTGACCACTCTGGGCTGAGGAGGTTCAATTTTATGGCCAAGGAGCCCTCCATACCCCACACTACAAACCTTGCTCTTCCCTTACACACATGCCACACCTCCCCAGTGTCATGAGCTGGCTTCTCTCGCTCAAGATTGTTCAAGCAGAGACCAAGCCTCCCGGGCATCAGAAGTGACCACGGCATTGTGCTCAAGGCCAACTCTCTGAGTGAATAAATGTCGGGGCAGTAGGACCAGGAGGTGGAACCCAGTGCAGTGTAATAGAGAGCACCAGACAGGGAGCCAGGAACACAGGCTCCCATCCGCTGTGAGCGGCGGTCTCCCAGGTCCTTCCTGAGATGGGAACACAGGCCCAAGTGTAAGACGGTGACTCATACCTGGATGACCACAAAGTACCAGAGCTCGTGGATGTTCCAGAAATATCCCAGGCCAAAGAGTGAGGTGAAAAGGCCACTGAGCAGCATTCCAGCTGAGAGGTAGTAACGGAGCGGAAGCCGCTCCCCGAAAACCCCACTGGGGAAGAGAAAGTTGGATCTGTGGTTAAGCTCCTCTGAGTCCACCTCAACTCCCTACCACATTTCTGCCCCCACCGCACTAGGAAGTGGCTCTGGCCAAGGTCCCACCAATGACTTCTGTGTTGCCATGTGACGGGGCCAACCTCTGTCCCCCACTGCTTCTGTGACACCTGGCCATGCTCCATGACTTTAGCCTGCCCATCTTCCTCGCTTGGCCAGCCACTCTGTCGTGTGTTTTCCTCTCGGAGCAGCCTTTTGCATCACTTTTATGGTTGTAACAACCACCCATAGGCTAAATAGCTCCACATGCGTATCTTCAGGCCTGATCTGTCTCCCAGAGCTTCACAGTCGCAGCCAGGTGCCTCCTTTATTCAGATGCCCCTGGGGCATTTGAAACCCAGTGCTCTTAAGCTGAATTCCTCTTCCTCCTCCTGCCAACCACCCTGACGCCTTCATCATCCTGCTATCCTTATCTAAGTGAATGCCACCCCTTGGCCACTTAAGCCAGGCTCAGAGCTCCCTCAGACTCCCGCCCCTCCTCCCCACCCCTCACATTCAGTCTCCAAGACTCACCGGGCTACCTCTTAGCTAGTGCTCCAGTACATCGCCTCTTTCCACTTCTATCACCACTATGGTAACACAAGCTCAACAGCTTGGGCTGTTGTCAAATTGGTCCCTCTGTGTGACCAGTCTCATCCACCTCAGCATCACTCTCAGAGTGAGCTCTCAGAAATGCCCATCTGGATAGGACGCCCTGGCGAAAACCCTTCCATGCATCTCTGCCCGTGGACCTCATGTGCCTCAGCCCTCAGCCCTGCTGCTACCTTCCCTACATTGTCACTCCCTCCATACACCTGCCCGCAGTTCCTCCCGTAGGTCATGCTGCTTCTTCACATTTGCCCTACTTGCTCTTGCTATTCCTTCTGCCCAGGTCTCCATCTGCACCACTGCGCCCAAGTCCCTTGCATCAGGTCAGGCACCATCTCCTCCAAGAAGCCTTCCCTGACCCCTCTGCTCTAGCTCAGCTTGGACTGAGTAATGACCTCGGAGCTCCCAGAATACCCGATGGCCACGTCTGTCATGGAGCCGGCCACAAGTTTTAGCACCAGCTGCTGATGCATCCATTGCCCCCACTAGCCTGTGAGCTCTTTGGAGGCAGTTTGCAGCCTTATTGATCGTGGCTTCCTCGCAATGAACAGCATGCTTCCCGCGCTGGTTTAGACGTAGCAGAGGACGGGGATTCTCCCAGCTATATGCGCACACAGGGCCATCCTTAAAGGGTCCCAGTCCATACCTACCAACTGTGGTATCTGAGTGAACAGACTCAAAGGCAACATCCAGGAAAACCTTTCCAGGCAAAAGAGCTGCTACCAGTGGGAGTCTACCAGGCAAAGGAGCAGTCTCTGCGACCATGGTAAGGCAAGGAGGATGGCTGTGGGTGGACTGTATGTGCAGCATCCCTGATCTCACTCCCACGTTGGGGAGCCATCACGCCCTGGTGGGAGTTTGCTTCAACCCAGCTGCCCCCAGGCTCCTTAAGGGGAGGTAGCAGCTCTAAATCCTCCTCTTGGTCACAGGCTCAGCCTCTGTCCTTACCTGATGAACATGCCAATGGCATAGGCGACGAGGAAGGCGTTGTCCACACCCGCCAGCAACTCCTTGTAGTTGTCCTTGTCTGAAAGCAGATGGGAGGAACAGAAAGCTGACTGCATGGATGCCCCTGCAGGAAGCCCTCCCTGGACAGCCCCTTCTCGAGGAAGAGGGAATGGGGAATGGGAAGAGCACCTTGTCCTGTTCTTACCAAATGGGGCCCAGCTGCACCACGTGGTGTCATTGAGACTGTGAGTATCATTGATGGGTTTGATCTGCTCCGAGCAGTTCTGGTGCAGACGGCTCTGGAGAGGCAATGGGACACACAGGTCAGGGGTTGACCCAGAGGGGAGCAAGCAACCACCTGCCCCAACCATACCAGAGACACTGCCTCCTAACCAGATTCCATGTCCCCCTACTGGCACCTCCTCCTGCAGGAACTGGCTGCAGGGGAAAGCGGCCACATCAGAGCCATGAGCAGCATCCACATAGCCCAGGGACCCTGCACGCTTATTCCATCTACAGCCACCCACACAGCTGTCTTGGGGAATAAACTCAAAAGGAGCCTCGGTGGCCATGGGAAGGGGTAAGGACGGTTATGACAGTATGCTTCTGCACTCCCCCTTGCTGCCAGCCAGCCTCACTTTGACGACACTGATGGGCTTCCTGGACATGTGATAGCAGGTGTAAATGAGGAAGGTCAGCAACAGGATGGAGCCTCGGAACCTGCAGGAAGGGACAGCATCTGTGTTAGTGGGAAGTCAGCCCCGGCTGGAAGTTCTGGGCCGGCGTCCCCGACCCGTGTCCCCTCTGGCAGTCCCAGGGCCTGGACACCACCAGCTCGGCCCCAGCTCACGGGAAGCACCTCCGCCTGCTCTGACCAGCTGGCAGCACCTCTGCTTTTTGTTGGCCTCCCTGAGGTCAGGGCGCCTGTGTGTGTGCGTGTGTGCGGCAGAGGTGGGGGCAGCGAGTTCGAGTGGTTTTCCCATGTCTGAAATGATTGGCGGTAGGAAGGAGACTGAGTCAGTCAGGAGAAGTGTCTGTTTTTAAAATGAGGTCGACACTCCTCTGAAGCTTCCACCAGGGCAGACACAGCAACTCCTTCAGCCAGGTGGTAGTTGGAAAAGAAGTGGCAGTGGGACAGCTGGTGACAGACCCAAGCCTTCTTCTTAGTCCCAGTCCGTCCATCCCACTGGACAGAGCCCATTCTTTCCATCTGTGACTCACACACATGTGCTCTCTCCCACTCCTCATGTCTCATCCCATGCCCTGGCCCAGGATGGAAAGAACAGTCCAGTTGGGTGGCACTCAGCGTTTCCACTGCGCCCCGGCTGCTCCCCGAGCCTGAGGCCTGGGGAAGGACCCCAGAGCCCTGCTGAGTCACTGTCTGTTCCTCGCCGCAGCCAGGAGCCAGGACATGCATGGAAAATAGGCCTCAGCGTGGAGCCCCAGTCCAGGAGAAGGGGCCAGGAGTTAGGCGAGACCCAGGGCTCACTGAAGACTTCATGGAGAAGGGTCAGGCAAAAGGGTGGGAGGGCTCCTGAAGCTCTTTCTGTCCTGGCTCCGAGAGCCCAAAGGCGGGACACTGGATGCTCCCTCTGCCTAGGAATCCTCCTTCAAACCCACTTCCCCCAAATGTGGCATGAAGCAACACCCACGACCACTTGGGAAATAAAGGGGCATTTCAGCAAAGCCCGAAATGGGCTTGGGCTACAAGGCTCCTTCTCACTTTGCCCCTGGATCGAGCTTCCTACCTGAGTCCCCACATCTGTCTTCTTGAGAGACTGGAGTTGCTCCTGCCCCTCCACAGCTCTGCTAAAATGCTTTCAGTGCCTTTCCATCCCATCCAGCATGAAGGTGCAACAGTGTAGTCTGGAATGCAGGCAGCTCCACACCCCAGTCTCTCTGACCACCGGTTCCCAAAGGCGCACATGTGGGTCAGAGAGGTCCTCTAGGGACTCAAGTTGTCTAGGGAAGCTGGGGCTACTCCAAGTGCCTGTCACAGTGACTGACATGGGCAAGCTTGTGGCAACAATGTTTTCCAGGTTCCACCTATTGCCATACGGCTCATGACTCTTAGTTCAGGGACTTCTAGAATCTGAGGGAAATCCTCTGAGAGACTTTGAAGGGGTTGTCCAGCTGGCCTTCTGTAAAGAGCAATGGATGGAAGAACGCAGCAGCCCTACAGATAGCACCCACCAAGCCCTGCCTGGGATGCACCTGGTTCAGGGAGAGGCAGGAAGCTTTGCGTGGCACCTCTCACTAATTGCCTGTGTAGCCTCCCGGGAATCCCTAAGCCTTTTTTTTGCCTCTGGTTTCCTCATCAGTTACACATGGCTGCTAGCATCAACCCTGTCTGTCCCACAAGAGAACACAGCATGACTCTACCCCAGTCCCCAGGTCCCTGGTTATACTGCCGGTAAGGCACCCCAGTCAGTGGGACCAGCCTTCATGATCACATGGATGTGCCAGGGCCTTTGCCAAGGTGTTTGACCACTGACCATGGTGACAAATCAGATCCTCTCAGTGTCTGAAAGATCCCTGGGGGCCTCGGGGCCCCAGCTACGACTGTTCTTTCATCACAGGCTCGGCAGTGAAGCCCTTGCTGGCTACGTAGCCTGGTGTTGACTAGGAAGCCAGACTGCACCTCCACACTCACGCTGAGCCCTCCCAGAGCAGGTCAGAGCCAATGGGGGCCCGGAGGCACAGCCTCCTGCCAGCACCCCTTCCCCTCCCACCCCACTCCCCCTGCTGCACTGTGTCAACTCCAGTCTGCCCTCCCCGACTCCCCTGCTTGTGGCCCCAGGTGTTCTACCTTATTTGCCCCATGGCCCTTTTGTCTGGAGTCCTGTCCCTGCCAACCTCAGTAGGAGGAGCTGTGCCCATTTCTAACATCTTGATTCTCTTTGGCCAAAGTGAGGCTGCTCTCCCACGCATCCCTGTGCCCATCCTGCACCAGGCACCATGCTACAATCTAGCACTAGCAAGAGAATCTGTGAGTGGGATCTCCACCTGCCGGGGCGCACAGGTCAGCCGGGAAACAGTTAGACCTGGTGTGACGACACTATAAGAGAGAGCCCTAGATGACACAGAGGAGAGACTCCGAGCCAGAAGGAGGGAGCAGTGTCGGGAAAGGGCTCCTGGAGCCGAGGCTTCAAAAACAAGCAGGACGAGGCCAAGCCAACCACAGCTGGGGCAGGGAGGACTGCCAGGGAGAGGAAGCAGCGTGCACAAAGGCATAGAGGTGTGAAATGGCACTACCTGTTTGGGGAACTCTGTCTCAGTGGGGACATCTGAAGGGTGAAACTAAGTCAAGCAGAGGAGCAGAGGTGACTGGGAAGGGCAGGGGCCTCAGGTGGCATGGCGCAGGGCCTCAGATGCCAAGCTGTGGCATTTAGGCTGTCTGTGGAGGTGATGGGAAGCCACTGAAGAGAGCGGGAGTTCCCAGGTCAGCGGCTCTGAACCCCAGCCAGCCTAAGCCAGGTGAAGACCCAGGGCTGTGCCCTGTAGGTTTTGGTGGGAAGCGCAGACAGGCTTCCTCACTAAGGCTCAAGGCCAGTTCCCTGGGCCTTTTTCATCCTGCCAGCCACTCCCAGGCACATGGCAGCATCACAGGGGACCCCAGGTAGTGGATGTCTATAAGAGAAAAGAGTAAGGACTTGGGAATCAGGCAAAAGCTGGTTTCATTCCTTACATCTTTTTACTCATCGGAAAAGCAGTCTTGTCACCTTTCTCAGAACTACTGATGGGTTAGTGAGATGCATCTAACCAGCCTGAAATTGCTCCTGATGCCCAGTGAGCGCTTAGATGACAGCTAGTGTGCTTCCAATTTTCAGACGAGGAAGAAGGGCTGGAGGGGTGGAGGCGGCTCACACTGCTCTGTTAGGGGAGCCAAGTGGGGTCAGGGCTGAACCAAACTCTCCTGGGAAGTGGAGGTTCTAGCCCTGGATTTACCTGGAAGGCAGAGATGTGGCTGCCAGCCTGGGACCCTCCACCCACCTCCCACTGTGCATAGCTGGGTCTAGATGAACATAAGGATTCTCTGGCTCCTAGAGCTCTGGCCTTGCCTGTGGTGGGCTCTAGGGCTTCTTGGGGACCCTACAGTGGGACACAGGGGAGACTCCAGGCCCGGGGCCCTCCTACCTGCTCCCCTGGGCAGACAGGCATGTCAGCAGGGGTCCCCACTTACATCCTGACCTGGTAGGTTCCTAGATTCCAGCCCTGCCCTCCTCCAGGTGGTGGCCTGATATCCCTGTCAGCTCTGATCCCAACTCCCTGAAATCCACCACCTGGAGTCCCCCATGATCCTGCCGGTAGAAAACCTGACACACCCAAGATAGCAGGAGAGTCATGAGTCTTGGGGGTGCAGGGGGTCCTCAGCTGTGTTGTGTGACACTAGGCCTGGCACTGGCCTCTTCTGGGACTTCCTTCCTGGCCTCCAGAGGGATGGAGGGACGAGCTCAAAGTCACACCACTCGCTGGGCATGGCATAGTTGGAGCTGGGCCTCCTCTGAGTCTGGTGCTCTATCCATTCCCCATTGTCAGGTGTTCTAAGAGAAAGGCCAAGGTGCCATGGTTCACAGGAGACTGGGAACTTCGGTCAGGTTAAGGGCTAGGCTAGACGGAGGCCAAGATTGTCAAGCTCACACTAGCTACAGGAAAGCAGCTGACGCGCTCCTGCGTTTAGAACCCGCAGGTTTCACTTCTCCTGTCACCAGTCCTTCCCTCATGAGTCAAGAGGTCCCAGAAGAGAAGCAGGGCACAGAATATGAACAGCCAGGCCTTGCCTAGCTGGCCCCAGGGTGGCTGTGACAGGGAGGATGGCAGCCCAGGGGCTGGGCCAGGCTGGGCAAGTAGGCCAATGACCAAAGGATGGAGGGAAAGATCCCCGGCTGCTCCAGATGGGGTGGCTGTCTGATGACCCTCAAAGACTTTGTTAGCAAGAGGTGGCACTTCTCAGAATCCCACCTCCCCCCACCGGATACTGGTTACTGAATAACCAAGTTAGATAGAGAGGTCGACTAGCTATCTCTTAGCTACTAGCTGACAGTCCAACCTACTTTTTCAAAGAAGCCTGATAATAACTTTATTGACCTTGTTGAGACTTTGCACTAGGAATGCTTCTGGGGTAAAAATCAAGAAATGGCATCTCCCAAAGCAGCAACAGATTACAAACAAACAAACAAAATCCCCAAAAGACCAACTGCCGCCACCACTGCAACAGCAAAAACCAAGAAACAGCCCAGCAGAGGGACGCTGCTCCTGGGAGATAGCAGAAACAGCCCCTGTTCCCCAGTGGCTCCCTAGCCACTCCCCCATCCCAGGCTGGGCTGGCTGTGGCTACAGGTGACTTTGGCACTTGTCCTGAGAAAATGGACTCAGTGGCCTCTTCTCGGATGTGACTGTTCTGAGACTAAGCAGATCTGAAAAGGATAGAGGGCTGGGCACCATAAGAACTTGGCTAGGGTCAATGGTGACAGTGCCCACCTCCCCCCGCCAAGCCCTCCACCAGCACTGGGAGACACCCTGCTAGGAAAAAGCCAGCCAGGAACAGATACCACAGGGGCAGAGCCCTGAGCCAGGCCTTTAGCATGCAAGACAGGACAAGGCTCCCTCTGGGAGGCGCAAAGCTCTCCCAGGGCAGCAGCCAGCCCCTCAGGGAACCCTCTGTTTGCTGTCCTTCCTCCAGCTGGGACGTGGGTGCATGCTCAGAGAGATCAAGTTGACTCAGAGCTTGCCCCGAGAGCCTTCCCAGAGAAAGAAGCCATTGGCCAGGAGCCACAAGGAACTCAGGACGTTTGAGAAGAGATTGGTGGCTCAGATGACAATCTGTTTTAGGAAAGAGGAAAATACAGGATAGATTGTTTTGCTTTGGGAAGAAAGCTGAGTAGGGGACCCTGAATGGTCAGGCAGAATGAAGACAGGCTTCACGCTGCAGCAGGGGCTCCGATCAGCAGCCAGAGTAACGGGGAGGGTGGGAGTGTTGGTGGAGCTCAGAAGAGGCAGCCAACAGGTTTTAACTTGGTGTCTCTTCTGAAGAAAGGTTGTGTAAATAGCACTGATGGAAGCATGTTGATGATGGCAGAGCTGCAGTCCTGCTTAGAGGGGTAGGAGGATGGCCTTCCTTCTCCTGAGCAGGAAGGGTCCAGGGGACAAGACCTGAGCCAAAAGCCAACAGGAGATTAGTGACACTGCCCCCCCCACCCCCCGCCCCACCCCACACACACACCAACTTAGTGTCTGTGTCTGTTAGTGACTCAGATTGGAGGTCCTGGGCTTCAGGGACTCTACGCCTGGTGTCTGTCCTCAATTCTGCTGTTACTTTGGGACTGTCAACTCCGACCCCAGCTCTCAGTTGATACAGAAACTTGACTGGAAAAAACAAGGCCTTGGCCAACCACACAGACTATTTCGAAACCTTGCTGCTACCTTCTAGACCAGCCCACAGGGCCTGAGTCAGACAGCTCCACCCCAGGCCAGTGAGGTGCACACCAGTCCACTGTAGGGAGGGAAAGAGGAAACAGCAGGGTGGAAGAGGAAGCCCAAAAAGCAGCTGGGGGAGAAGCTGCTGTCACGAGGGGTGGGGATGGGACCTCCACAGGCTCATGTGCCCCTTCTTGGGGGCTGGAGTAGGGATCACGGGCTGAGCCTCCAGGTTCTCCCCAGGAGCCCTCGTTTCCTATTCCAAGCAGCCTCTTCCCATCAAAGCTCATTTTAAGCAGCCCTTTCTGCTGCCCTTATCATGCACCTCTTTGCAGTCAGCAGGAAAGTAAGATACGAGAGAGCTAGCCCACAGAACAAGGAAACGGACCTCAGACTTCAAGCAAAATTGGCTGAGTCCTTATTTCTGGTTCTGCCACTTCATGTGACGTTGGGTAAGTTGTTGTACGTCTCTAAGCCTCAGTTTCATCTTCCTTTCAATAAGATCATACACTCCTGCTGAACGAGAGTGTTATAAAGATTAAATGAGATATCCTGGATGTGAAAGTGTCTGGCACACAGCAGGTTTTCTCTCGGTATGCGTTTGAATGTCTTTCTCCTGCATCCTCCTCAGGGTAGGCACCAGGAACCGGCAGTGAAAGCCCTTAGCTAACTCCATAGGGCAGAACCATCCATCCTAGCTCAGCAGTGGCCTTTTCCAGCTCACAGGGGAAGATCGAGGTGTGGGGAGCTCACAGCTCCTGCTCTTCCTGCCTGCCCAATTCGCCCTCCTGCCCATTCCTGCTCATCCAGCTGTGGTCACCCTGGTATTTACTCCCACAGGCTTTTCTTCTGCACGTTCTGGGCTGTCCCCTCAGAGGGCCCCGGGAAATGGGCCCAGCCCCATAAAGACCAGCCGCAGTCATTTCCCATGCTGCCAGGCGCCCCCAGACACACCCACACAGACACTGGCACAAAAGGCAGGAACCAGCCAGGCTCCGGGCTGGGGAACCTCCGGGTGCTCTGTGGCTCTGAAACGCCATGGACAAGCCATTCATCGTCATCCTGACAACGAAGGCCTAACAGGAGGAGGACAGCAACATCTTCCTGGGCAGAAACTCCACCGTCTCTGACTCTTGCTTGGATGTCTGCAGCTGTCTCCACACACCTGGCGCCATATGACTCCCAGCCTCCTGTCCAGGGGCGCCCTTTGTTCCTGCCAGCTGGAGCTACATGTTACTACTTCAGAGACAGGGGACGGGCCATGTCTCCACTTGCATGCCTTTGCCGGCTCTGTGGCCTCTGCTCAGAACACCTCCAGATCCAAGTCAAAGACTTCCTTCTCCTAATGGAGATGAATCTCTCCCTTCACAGAAACGTATAAGCACCTAGCCAATACCAAGTATGCTAGACACTGGGCTAAGTGCTTTAAGCAGTTTCTCATTTCACTTCACCAAAACCCTGTGATATAGGTACATCATTATTTCCATTTCATAGATAAGGAAATTGAGCCTTATTGGAGATGTTAAGTGATTTGTCCAAGGCCAAATGGTCATGTAATCTTTTCCCCACCCAACGCTATCATTAGGAAGGCAGTGGAAAGACCACGGGCTTACGAGTCAGACTAATCTTGATTCCAACTCCAGCTCAGTCATTTATCAGCTGTGTGGCGCTGGACAGGCTTACGTAACTGCTCTGTGCCTCATTATACTCTTATGTTCCACAGGGAAGCTAACATTCACCTTGCAGTTCCACAAGAATTACAAATAAACAATGCCTGGCACAAAGTAGTAGGAAAAGCAAATAGAATATAGTCAATCATCAGTGTTTACTCAGTGCTTCACATCAGCCTGGCACTGACCTAAGTACCTTACACATAGGACCTCATTTCAACCTCAAAACACTCGTGTGATACAGGTATTATTATTACCCTCATTTTACAGAGGAAGAGTCCAAGGCCCAGGGCCAATCCACTTTCAGCTTCCTGTTCTGTCTTCTTCGCTTCTTAAATGGGGGACATGTGAAAGCAGTTAAATGTGACAGAGCCTTGATTTCTCATTTTCAGAGACTATAAGTCTTTATTTTTATTTGTCTCCACCCTGGACTGTATTTTGTTTAGCACAAGAAAGGTGAATTGGGTTAATATGTATCTGTAATAATAACATCATCATCACTAATAATGATGGTAAAAGCCGCCACGTATTCCATGCTTCCTGTATGCCAGGCAATGTATACACATAATATCTAACCTTTTATGCGTTAAATGCTCAACAAGTCAGTTTTCTTCAAAATCTCCCCAACTGACTTCTGCACTCCCCTCGCTGGTCCTCTGAATGACATGGCACATGGGAAATGTCATCCTTTGGCACTCAATAAGCAGAGCAGGGCCTTCTAAAATTGCTGACTATGCGTACACACCCTCTCTCCGGCTTGATTCTTAGTTCCAAGAAGGTAGAACCCTGTCTTGACTGTCTTTGCAGGCCTCAGAGCTCAGCATAATAATGGACCTACAGAAGAACTACGTGACATTTAGTGTTTGATAGGAATCCAAACCTAAACTTATCTGGAAGGAAGTAAAAGGATACCTGTTGAGTACCCTCCAACAGCCACAAGACGTCAAGAATATTTCCTTATATTATCGCATTTATCCTCAAGAACCCATCTGACTTTTACTGATGAGGAAACTGGGGCTCAGCAAAGTCAAGGCTCACAGTGGTGAAAGGATTTCAACCCAGGTCTCTCTTAAATCCCAGAGATGTTGGGGAACACAGTAGCTGAATTCACACCTTGAGAAGTGTGAACGTGAAGAGTGCTGGAGGCTAGAGAAAGTCATGTTACGCATATTACTGAGCCCTTCTAGAATGCTAGTGTGTTCTAGATGGTTTATGATGATCCACCCTCCCCACTCCCCATTCTCTCTGAAATGTTAATTACTTTGGTTAAAAGATATAACCAATATACTTGAATGAGACTCTACTAGGTGCAATAGTGGCAGAGAAGTATGACTTTGTATACATCGTATTGAAACCTGTTTTTGTTTATTAAAAGAAAAAATAGGCCGGGCGTGGTGGCTCAAGCCTGTAATCCCAGCACTTTGGGAGGCCGAGATGGGCGGATCACAAGGTCAGGAAATCGAGACCATCCTGGCTAACATGGTGAAACCCCGTCTCTACTAAAAAATACAAAAAACTAGCCGGGCGAGGTGGCGGTCGCCTGTAGTCCCAGCTACTTGGGAGGCTGAGGCAGGAGAATGGCGTGAACCCGGGAGGCGGAGCTTGCAGTGAGCTGAGATCCAGCCACAGCACTCCAGCCTGGGCAGCAGTGCGAGACTCCGTCTCAAAAAAAAAAAAAAAAAAAAAAAAAAAAAAAAAAAAAAGAAAAAATATTACACATAAGAAAAATGACTGGTTGCTCCAGAATAAGAAAGAGAACAGTGAAGCTCAAATCTGAATGGATAAATTTGTAGGTTTGTAGAAAGGAAATTTGATTTGTCTTATAGTACATGCAAACAATAAGTCTGAAAATAAGCAATTAAATGCGTTAAAATTTTGCCAAAGTTGGCAAAATCTTGATGAGTTTGAATATTTAACTTAAAAAGAGGGAGGGCTCCTGGAAAACCACAAAGATTTGTTCTTTCATCTTTTAAAAAGAGAGGTGCTAGAAATAATTAGATTTATTTAATATGTTAATATCGATCAATTGCTCGGAAATAATTGTCAAGTCAAAAGAGATGCTCAGCCTTCTCTAGGTTAAATCTATATTGGTAAAATAATATTATTTATCTAAATATTTGAGAAATTATATACTATATGAGAGTTGTGCAGATTTCTCAATGCCCTCTCTGTATATGACATGTTTCTATTTATCAGCACCCTGATGGTGCCTTCCCTGATGACAACAGTATACGTGTTACTAGTCACGATTTCAATTATTATTTAAAATGTTACTGAAGCCTGGGCATGGTGGCTCACGCCTGCAATCCTGGCACTTTGGGAGGATGAGGTGGGAAGATAAGGTAGGAGGATGGCTTTAGGCCAGGAGTTTGAGACCAGCCTGGGCAACATAGCCAGACCCTGTCTCTACAAAAATAAAAAACTTAGCTGGGTGTGGTGATGCATGCCTGTAGTCCCAGCTACTTAGGAGGCTGAGGCAAGAGGATCCCTTGAGCCCAGGAGTTTGAGGCTGCAGTGAGCTATGATTGTGCCACTGCACTACAATCTGGGTGACAGGGCAAGACTCTGTCTCGAAAAAATAAAATAAAAAAATAAAATAAAATAAGTTACTGGGCTGCAACTTTCCTTCTTTAATTTAAATCTAGCATCTTCCAGGCCACTGGTTTTCAACTGGAGTTGTACATCAGCCTTTCCTATGCAGTTTTATTAAAATACAGATGTTTAGGACTTACCTCAAGCTTACTGAGTATCTTCAGTCGATATTCTTGGCATTTTATGTAAATTATATCTCAGACATTTTATCTATTATAAGATTTTTTCTCTGTAAAAGTCATGTTCATTTTTATAAATTAATATCATGTTCATTGTGTTTTTTGAAATTAGCCTTATATTTTTAGACATTGTCTAGATTTTTTTGTTGTTTGGATTAGCATCTTTTTGTTTTGCATACCACAGAAGCAACCAAATTTCCTTGTCAGTTGTATTATTCTTGTCATGAATTTTTATCAGATCATTCATTCTTGAAAATTAACAGTAATAATCAACACTTTTAAGTCTCTGTCACCTACAGATAGTTTTATTTTACTCTGATGCTTCTTAAAGGCTCTGTATTCAGTTATAGAATAGAGGAGGAGTTTTTGTTTTTTGTTTTTTAAGAGATGGGATCTTGTTGTGTTGCCCAGACTGGAGTGCACTGGCTATTCACAGGCATGATCATGGTGCACTACAGTCCCACACTATTGGGCTCAAGGGACCCTCCCACGTCAGCCTCTTGAGTAGCTGGGACTATAAGCATGCCACTGGGCCTGGCAGGCCAGAGTTTTTATTTTTAACAACCAAGAACTGTCTCAGAAAAGCACTGTACTAATTGTTCTCGGGTATAGGCTTCTGATGGCACCACTTAGACAACACTAAGAACGTACTAGTGGACTGAGTCAGGAGTTCCAGAACTCTTAAGTCAAGGAGCAGATAGGTTTTTGAGATTGCTAACCCAAGATTCAGTGGAACAGAATTAATCACACCAGACAGCATGAACTGCTGATGGATGACGGTCTTCTAGGTTCAGAATATTGTTGATGTTGTTATAGTGTTCTATCTTCTGGACATATAAGGAAGACCTTTCTCTTTCTTCTTAGGCTATATTAACCCATAACAACTTAGTAGATTCTGCTTTCATAAACTGAAATGTAACACTTATAAATATATTTTTCTCCCTACCTGACTCCTCAGAATTCAGAAACTCTCATGGAATCTTCTTGTTTTTCATGGCAATATGGTTATGTGCATGGGTTCAGTAAGTTTTTTTTTTTTTTTTTTACCAGTACATAATTAGAAAAATCGGTTATTCAACCAAGACCTTGCCTGGATGTTGTATTTGATCAGGATGTCTATTTAATCAGATTCAACCAGCCTCCTTTAAAAACTGAGGTTCACTCTATGGAGCCAATACTAAGAAAACCCTTCCAAGAAAATGGGCTTACTGGGTTTCCAGGTTCACAAGCCAAAAGGAAGGTCACTCCCTGGCTAGCCCAGAAACTTTAGGATATTTTGGGGACCCTGAGAAGAGGAATTTGCCCAAATATATCAGTACAGTAGGTAAAACCTGGTGGAGACAGTTTCTTGACTTGGCTTCTAATGTCAGGACAATAAATAATTAAAGGCTTTAAAAAATCGAATCTAGGATTCCTTATGAAAACTTCCAGTCAAGTTTATTAACTTAACAAGGGCTATAGGGTAAAACACACTTGTAGTACCTATGTACATAATCAAGTCAAATTCAATGAGACCAGCTTTATTTTGTGATCAAGAATAATCTTTCTAAGAAATTCAAAAAAAATCAAAGCAGGAGAGACTGTAGAAAAACAATGTATGTCCATGGAAAACTATGCCTTGTCTAGCGGATAGTCCTCCAGGTTATCAGATTCCAGCTTTTAATTGACCTTGAGCTATTATAAAATTCTTTGAAGTGGTAGGTAACTGAGAAGTCATGCAAAATATGCCTATGAAGATTATTTCAGTAGTCTTCCCTCACAATCTGTAGAAGACCAGTTTGGTCTCAATATTCCTAACCTATAAATGAATATGTTCTTTAGATTCTCTTTTTGAAATTGTAAAATATATATAATGTAAATTTTGCCACTCTAACCATTTTCAGTCTACGTTTAGGTGGCATTAAGTATGTTCACATTGTCTCTCAACCATTACCATCATCCATTTCGTGAACCTGTTCATGTTCCCAAACTGAAACTCCATACCCATTAAACAATAATTCCCCAATCCCCCTCTCTAAATTCTCTTTTGAACCAATTATAACATCTTCTGGCTCCTTTATTATGAGTAAAAGAAAATCTTTAACATGGGTTCATTTTTATGTCTTTGTGAGTCAGAATTTTAACCTTTTTCTGAAAATAACTTTAACAGTCTCCAACTCAAAAAACACTAGGTAGATAATCTAAATTGGTGAAGAAGGTTAGAATTGATGAGGGCTCTCAACAATTAAAAAATGTGTAGGGCAGCCAATTGTCTCATTTTGCGCAGGATTGAGAGGGTTGCCGACAAAAGACTGTTTCAAAACCAGGACAAATTGGCCATTTTAATAGCATCTGCCCTATTTAAAGGGGACTCCTCAATCCTTTTCATTTAATTTGGAAATTTAGGTCCGGTATTGCCACATCATCCATTTTTCTTTTCTTTCCTTTTTTTACTTATAGAGACAGGGAGAGGTGTGAGCGGGGAACCGGGGTGGTGGGGGGTGGTGGTGGTCTGGCGATGTTGGCCAGGCTGGTCTCAAACTCCTGGCATCATTCAATTCTCCCATCTTGGCCACCCAAAGTGGTGGGATTACAAACATGAGCCACCATGCCCGGTCCACATCGTCTATTTTTCAAGAGAAGTCGGGAATCTAGCTATTTTTGTTAAATTTTATTTGTAAATGATGGCAACTAACACAATATTTTAAAAACTGTGCAGACCGAACGGACTGCTCCAGTGGTTGACTGCCTCTAAGAAAGAGTGGCTGAAACCTCTCCACCCCACCTTGCAGCCCAACATGTGGTCCCTGCGGTCAGGAAGAGAATCACTGTGAAGCCCCTCGCCCATTGCTGAGGGGCTGCCCTGCCCTGCTCTGAGAGCTGTGCCCTTTCTAGGTGCTGAAAGGCCTCGAGACGAGCTCCTAGGACCACTGAGTTCTGGCCTTGGCATTTGAGGGCTAAAGGAGACCAAGAGGGACACTCACAAACCCCAGTGACCACCCCTTTCCTCTACCATCCCCTGGTCTCGGTTCCCCAGCCTGCGAGCCCAGGTTCTCCAGCTGCTCAACTACAGAAAGGCGCTCTGAAAGCGCCCTGGGTGTGTGTTAGGAGGGGAGGATGGAAACGGGAAACGCTGGAGACCCTCCCCGGCAGCCTGTTTTTCACCAGTGTCACAGAGCCGGCGGCGCGGGGTCTGGGGGAGGGCGGGTGGAGTGAGGCAGGGAGGGTTATCAACCTCCGAGGTGGGCGCCGCTGGAGGAGCCCGGGACCAAGTCCCGCCAGCACCCCTGGCCGAGCGGCGACGCCAGGGCCGATCTGGGGGTGATCTCCGAGGCCCCTCGCGGCGCCCCGCAATCCCCAAGCCCGGGAGGTCCTGGTGCGCCTCCCTCCCCTGCCCCGCTCACCAGCTGTCCCTGGAGAAGGCGCGGAAGAACCAGACTCCCGGAGCCAGAGACGACCGCATTTTGCCCGACCGGTACCCAAGGCTGAGTCGACGGAGGAGGCTACGGAGCTGGGCGCGTGTCCCGGGCAGGACTGGCTGTCAGCGGGGTTTAAATGCCCCGCCGGCCGGCCCGCCCTGACCCCGCGGCCGGAGTACGGCAGCGCCCGCCCCCTTGCGCCTGACCGCCCTCGGGGTTGGGTCCAGCGCAAACCTGCCGGTCATCCCTAGTCCGGCTGCTGGCACCGCGGCGCTCCGGTGCTTTGCTTCTTGGCCATGGCCGGACAGCTCTGAGGTGCTGGGGCTCCTCTTTCCGCCCTGCGCTTTCTGCCTCACCGCCCGCCGGGGAACCGAAAGCAGCAATCTGGTCGCTGTCCAGTGTGACGTGCCTGCCCGCCCGCACTACCCCGCAGCGCTTCCTGTCCTGAAAAGCCGTGGTCTCCGACACGGGTGGGACACGAGATGCTGGAGGGTTGGAAGTCACACTCAGCGGCCCCGCATGACACTAATTTCAGTACTCGCACCTTCTGGGAGCGCAGGAGTTTTTTTTGTGGGCAGGGGCAGGGGGACGACAATATTTGGCCCAAACACAGCACAGGTTCAGGCTGGGGCTTCCTGCCCTGCTCATATTCCACAAGACCCCACTCTTCCCCCACTTCACAGACACTAGCCCTCACGCGCTCCCGCCATGACAATGTGGCAGTCACTCCTGCTCTGCCTTCTGGAGGCAAGCAGCCACCAGGCAGACTTCTGTGGTCCTGAAAGTGACTGCCTCTAAACTGAAGATTTCAGGGTATGTTTCCACTGATAATTGTGAGATCTTGTATATGAACCCAAGGGTGAACTACAGAGGACTGCAAAGGGAAGTATTCCCCTGAGGAATAAAGTTAATAGAACATAAAATAGGAGTGTCTGAGCAAATGGGTTTCAGCCCTAACCCCACCCTGCCCCTAATTCCTAGGAGTGCCCAGGCCCTATGTGCAAGGTCAGAGAAGTGGAGTAACAACTCCACCAAACAGATGAGGACCCAGAATAATGGGCTTGGGTGGTACCAGCCCTAGAATCAAGAAAAAGAGGGTAAGCAGAGTCGTAAAAGCCTCTGTGAATCCCGGGCAGTCAGGGGCATAGGTCTAGTGGCAGAAATGAAGACGGTAACACGCCAACGACAAAAGGTAAAGGAACAGAGAAAAGAAGAAAGGCAGTAAGTAGAAGGGAGGCCCAAATAAGGTGCAGAGGCTTGAAACACCAAAGGACCAGTGTCATTAGCGGCGATTCACTGAATCAAACCCCTGATTAGACCACTCACTGTGCCTGGGGGTATGTTCATTACACTCTTTCAAGTCAGTTAGGTGGCTATTATCCAGCTAGGTAAGGTGACTCTATGTCTTGGTTTGCCTGGGACAATGCCAGGAGACACCTGCTGTCCCAGAACCTATGATGGACCCACTCTAGCATCAATAATCACAAGCACCCCAGGTTAAGGTACTCCTTTAAGGGGTGGCAAACACACTAGAGGAATGAGCTGATAACCTCAGGAAGGGAATTATTTCTACGCTGCTTATTTCTGAGGGACTAAAGGGAAGGGTAAAATTGGAATCCAGCTGAGCCAAGGAAGCAGCTGAAGTTCCTTGATGCTACATTTCAGGAGTAGGTGGACATCACCAGAGGAATGGAAGAGACCATCTCCAGAGCTTCAGAGGTGCTGTCCAGACTTCAGTAGTGTGGAACATCTGTCTTTCCATTTCAGACAGACAGAAGCCAAGAATAAGGGTCACTCCTGCTCATTTGTCAGGAAGCTGTGTTCCTGCCTCACAGGAGACCATGCTTGTCTGAGGCTGGGACTCTCAGAAAGGCATTAGGAATATGCCCTCATGGTAGTATGGCTATTGTTCACAGTGCACCAAGCAGCAGGGAGCAGGGCCGGTACTGAAACAGACTTTGCCTTGTCACAGTTACTTCCTGTGAATTCCAGCCAAGTATCCCTGTTCAGGGGCCAGGGTGGCAGTGGGAACACTCCTACCAATGATGGAACTCTTTCCTGCTCGCTCCTGTTGGTGAGCGGGATGATCTCTTTGCTTCCTACTGCTTGGGGGAGTGGCAAAGAGGGATATTGTGCCTCACGGAGTGCCTTCACTCACCTACACAACCTCACCACTCTCGACTCACCTTCTTGTTATTATCAGGTCCCCCTCCCACAACCACCTCCTCAAACCCTGCAGAATGTGGACAGGATCTGAAGGAAATAAAGAGGGAGGGGAGGAGCTCCTGAATCAAACGCTAAAGGAAAAGATCCTCAGTTCTTATATGGATAGCCTTATACTCTGTCAAAAATGCTTCCTATGGTTCAGTATGAGACACTGGTGAGAAAGAAGCCATTTTACCCATCAAATACCAGTCCCTACTGCTAGCAAGTTTCATGACCACCCACAGGACTGTTGGGGTAGCCAGTTGGTGTTTTATGCCCTTTAAGAAACAACAAGTGTCTTCCCTGTTTTTTTCAAAGAGACAGAAGGATCCAAATGCTTAAGTCTATGAGGACAAATGCCATGAGAATAGGCCACTAGGTAATAGAACTCCAAAATTTTATCCCATCCACAAGCATCAGTTTTTGAACATATTTGCCTCCTTCCACTTCTGTCTTACTAAACAGAGAAAAGCATATTTTTTGGTAATACAATCAAGACCCAGAGTCTTGATCGAGGGGGTAAGAACTGGGATATTAGGATAAATTGTAATTATTCAATCTTTTAAATATTCAATTTCATATTAGGCCCTTTTATTGAGAGGCAGAGTGGTGCAGTAAAAAGAACACTGGTTTGGAGTCAGAACCAAGTCTGGTCAAGATACTTACTACTTCACTAAGCCTCAGTTCCTTCCTCTGTAAAATGTGTGTAACAGCACCTACCTTACAGAGTGCTGTAAGAATCAAACATTTGTGCATATAAAAAGTGTAACAGTGCCTGGCCATATTAAGTAGGTTTGGCAAATGGAGCAATTACGTGTGCAGGAGCTAATATATTGGTATTAGGGTCAGACATTGACTGCAGCTGACAGAAACTAATGACTGTCATAAATGAGAACAAAATACAGGGGTTAAAGGATCAAAATTCTTAAAAAGGATCAATGGGTATAACAAAACATATTTTTGACCTGCAAAATCCTTAATATCGTGTGCTTGTGTGTGTGTGTATCTGTGTATGTGTGTATATATATACAACTTAACCCACTGAGTTATTGTAAGTTTTGTGGTAATACATGTTGAATAATTTGGAGTTGACAAGGATGTGTTGAGTAGAGTGTCATAAAAATGAAAGAAGTTATTGTCTTAAATATGTTGGATGCTGAAATCTCACTAAGAATTACTACTAAATTCTTCCCAGCTCACACAGTCAAAAGATAGATAAGCAAGGTGACCAAAGGTATTCAAAAATATTTTATTTCTCAGTAGAAGTCAAACTTCTGGAATGCTTAGCAAAGAACATTCCAGCTCTCATCTAACTGGCCAAAAGTAGGGGCTTCAATGTACTGAAGACTAGATTGATGGTTCATAATGGCCTGAAGAATGGGCTTTGGAGACCTATCAGTCCACCGACAGGGCAGCCCTGCTTTCAAATGGTCAACCTCCTTAGGATACCAGTAGTGACAGCAGGTATATACAAAGACAGCCTGACAGCCAGTAGTCCTTAGGAAGAGAAGAGAAGGATGGAGAAATTGTTAAATTATTAAAATGTCCCAAAGTCACCCTGTTTAGAGGAAAAATTAAAAGGAATATATGGTAATGACAAAAGTGAGGTAGTCTCAGCCTGGTCTCACAGCTGGGGACAGTTTTTAGTTGTTCTAGTATCTGAAAGTAACCATTCACTTACTTGCTTAATAAACATTTGTTGTCTGTAATCCCAGCACTTTGGGAGGCCAAGGTGGGAGGATCACCTGAGGTCAGGAGTTCAAAACCAGCATGGCCAACAAGATGAAACCCCGTCTCTTCTAAAAATACAAAAATTAGCCAGGCGTGCTGGCACGCGCCTGTAATCCCAGCTACTCAGGAGGCTGAGGCAGCCGAATCACTTGAACCCAGGAGGCAGAGGTTTCAATGAGCCGAGATCGTGCCACTGCACTCCAGCCTGGGAGACACAGCAAGAGTCCGTCTCAATAAATAAATAAATAAATAAATAGCATTTGTTAAGTGACAACTATGTGCCAAGCACAGTGCTATGTGCTGAGGATACACTAATGAAAAAGACAGGCCGGGCACAGTGGCTTACACCTGCAATCCCAGGACTTTGGGAGGCCGAGGCGGGCGGATCACCAGGTCAACAGATCGAGACCATCCTGACTAACACGATGAAACCCCGTCTCTACTAAAAAATAAAATACAAAAAAAAAAAAAAATTAGCTGGGCCTGGTGGTGGGCGCCTGTAGTCCCAGCTACTCAGGAGGCTGAGGCAGGAGAACGGCGTGAAGCTGGAGGGGCGGAGCTTGCAGTGAGCCAAGATTGAGCCACTGCACTCCAGCCTGGGCAACAGAGTGAGACTCCATCTCAAAAAAAAAGTCAGACATAGTCCCTAATCCCAAAGAATTTACAGTCAAATGGGACAGAGATGTATAGAGATAATCCCACTTCAAACAACTTGGCAGAAGAGATCAACTCAAACAAGAAATACGTTATATAAACAAGAAAATGTTCATACTGATATGGTGGCACTGATCAGATAACTCCGGGAGAGTCTCAGAAGACTTACTGTAGACAATATAAGAACTAGGTTTGAAGAATAGCTAAGTGCATACCAAGCAAAGAGGAAAAAGGTTGAACCGGAAAATTGCATGTGCAAAACAAGGAATCATGAAAAAGCAGGGTACATTGAAGAAATGGTGCATGAGACATCTTTGTAGCTGGTGAGTATGTGTGCAAGGTGGGGAGCTGCAGAAGATATGACTTATTACATGTGGTGAGACAGTGAAGAACCTTCAATGTCAACAATAAGGGGTTGGAACTGTATTCTTTAGACAGTTGGGTGCTATAAGACAGCTTTAGAAGGGTGAAGACAGGATCAGATTTATGTTTTCAGAGGAGAAACGGCCATTAACAGGGCTTTGTAAGACTTCCAGTTCTGGATGAAGACAGAAGAGATACACTTCTCTCTATTCTTCTTGCTAAGTACCATTGAAAACCATGGACATTATATATAAAGCAAGCATAAGAAAACTCTGAAAAGTGGAGAGAAGACAGATCAGTGAGGGACCTTGAGATCTAAGGAAAGACACAGTGGTGAGGTATCTGGGATTGATTTTGGCTTCATATATCTCAGACTGGGTGCTGAAGAAGCCAGGAAATCCAGAAGCACCAATGACACAGAACACCAAAGCTCTAAGAAATGCTGGCTCTGTCTAGCCACGGGACCAAGGAAGGGGTAACCTAGCAATAACCACCCTGCTCCAACTAAACCTCACAGAAAACACTGCAGCCCCACCCCACCTTATCAGCAAAGGCTAGTGGGGAACCTAGACTTCCACTTGCACCTGGCTGTAATGAGGGGTGCCCCCCCACCCACCGCCTGGCTGGTATCAGAGAACTCCAATGGGAAAGCAGGACTTTCACCACCTTCCAATGGTAAAGAGCACCCCACCCCAACCACCAAGGTGTCATTGGAGGTCACATGGGGAGCAGTAAGGAGCCCATACAGGGCAATATCAATGGAGGCCTAGTGGAGAGCCAGAACTCCCACCCTTCCAAGCAGTAATGAGGTGCCCTGCCCTGCCTCCCTCCACCAGGGATGTTAACAGAGGCCAAATAGGAAACCTGGACTTTCACCCCCCGACCCCTGGCAGAGGAGATAAAAAACATTACCCAAATACATGCTGTCACTTTTCTAAGAAACTAAAATACACTTACCATACATTTACTGCACTTCTGGGCATTTATCCCAGATAACTGAAAATTTCCATCCATACAAAAACCTGTACATGAATTGTCCATAGCAGCTTTATCTATAATAACAAAAACCTGGAAATAACCAATATGCCCCTCAATAAAGTTAAACTAATTGTGGTACATTCATACCATGAAATACTACTCAACAATAAAAAGAAATGAACTATTGACACAATGGCATTATGCCAAGTGAAAAAAAATCCATCTCAAAAGGTCACATACCGCACATACTGTATGATTTCATTTATATAACAATCTCAACATGACAAAATCATAAAAATGGAAAAGGGATTAGAGATGGACAGGAGTTAAGGAAGGTGGTGGCTGAGAGGGGTGTAACTTTATAGGGGTAACACAAGGGAGGTCTTTGTGGTGATGGAATAATTCTGTTTTGTTTGCATTGGTGTTTACGCAAATCAATGCATGTGATAGAACAGTAGACACAGACATACTGTACTATGGTTATGTCAAATGTAATCACTGGGGAAAACTGTAAAGGAACCATGAACTCTCTGACCTGTTTCTGTAACTCCCTGTGAATCTATCCTTAGTTTATAAAAGTCTTACAAAGTTGAAAGAGAAAGCTCTATGTCAACTTTAATTTCCTTTTAGTAGTTCTCAGTTTTCTAATTCCAGAAACAGGATGGGAGAAATTCACCTTTTAAGTAGAAATCTTTCCTTTGGAGAATATGCTATGGAGCAGCATGGTCAGCTGCCCATAGTAACTCAAGTACCTCACTAGCAATACAGATTTCAGTACTGTGCCTTAGATTCCAAGTTTTAATACTTGTTTTTTTCTTCAACTTTTAAGCTCAGGGGTACATGTGCAGGATGTGCAGGGTCGTTACATAGGTAAACGTGGGTCATGATGGTTTGCTGTACAGATCAACCCCTCACCTAGAGATTAAGCCCAGCTATTCTTCCTGGTGTTCTCCCTCCGCCCCTGCCAGTGCCACCCCACCCCTGCCCCGCCTCTGACAAGCCCCAGTGTGTGCTGTTCTCTCTATGTATCTGTGTGTTCTCATCATTCAACTCCCACTTATAAGTGAGAACATGCAGTTTTTGGTTTTCTGTTACTGCATTAGTTTGCTGAGGATAATGGCCTCCAGTTCCATCCATGTTCCTGCAAAGGACATGATCTTGTTCCTTTTTATGGCTGCATAGTATTCCATGGCACATATGTACCAGATTTTCTTTATCCAGTCTATCACTGATGGGCATTTGGGTTGATTCCATGCCTTTGCTATTGTGAATAGTGCTGCAATGAACATATCTGTGCATATATCTTTATAACAGAATGATTTATATTCCTTTGGGTATATACCTAGTAACGGGATTGCTGGGTCAAATGGTATTTCTGTCTGTAGGTCTTTGAGGAATTGCCACACTGTCTTCCACAATGGTTGAACGAATTCATACTCCCATCAGCAGTGTAAAAGCGTTCTTTTTTCTCTGCAATCTTGCCAGCATCTGTTGTTTTTTGACATTTTAATAATAGCCATTCCGACTGGCATGAGATGGCATCTCACTGTGGTTTTGATTTGCATTTCTTTAGTGATCAGTGATGTTGAGCTATTTTTTTAAACGTGTAACTCTGCTTTTATTGAACAGCTTCATCAGCACCTCTAGAATACTCCTCCCTATTACTCAAACAAATTTAACTTGCAGAGAACAGACATGCCTGGTTCACACAGTGATGTTGGTGGAAAGATGAGATAGAAGCTCTCCCCAAGGGCCACTCCATTTGTAGGAGCAGATTCCTTCTTATCATGTGGGACTAACCTCTGTCTCTGTGACCAATTAAGCCTAAGATAGGCTCAAGGAAGTTGTGGGAATGCCTCCCTGCCTTACACTGCTCCTTAGGTCTACAACTAGGAATGTATTCTTATTGTAACATCGTGAAGCAAGAGGAATGAAACAGGGAGAACAGGTTGAACAAATGAAAATAGAAATGGGTTTAGAAATCAAAAGCATGTGACTTCAAGAAGAACTATGATGCTTTTCACAGGCAAGGACTGAAAGGTCTTCAAGGGAAGAGTTTTATTAGTCAGATTAAAGAAGGTCTGAATAAATAAACCAGCACTACACAATAAAGACTGAAGATATCCCTGCTGCCTCTAGATGTCTACAGCAGCCCCAACAGGTAGGCCCCAGATCTGGAAAAACTCGACTCTTCCATCTGCTTTGTCCCAGCAAAAGCTTCATCCTGGAATTTCCCTACAACTCTTCAACACTGGCCTGAGAGCCCTGGCTCCTAGTACACGGTTGGCATTCCTTATTGTAAAATATATGAAGGACAGGCTACAAGACTCAGGAATCAAGATCAAGATGGAAATTTCTGGGAAAAGAGTGCTGATCCACTCTACCTTCTTAGAAACTCATTCTTAAGCCCAAATGTTTCTTTCTTCAGAATTAAGTAACATCCAAATATTCACTGTATGCCAAAGCGTGCCCTAGTAATTTCTATTTTCTTTCTTTTTTTTAATTAAAATAATTTGTTTTAGAGACAGGATCTTTCTCTGCCACCTAGGCTGGAGTGCAGTGGTGCTACCATAGTTCACTGCAGCCTCGAACTCCTGGGCTCAAGTGATCCTCTCATCTCAGGCTCCTGGGTAGCTGGAACTACAGGCATGTACCATCATGCCCAATTATTTATTTATTTATTTATTTATTTATTTTTGCTGTTTTAGAGATAAGGGTCTCACTATGTTGCCCAGGCTGGTCTCTACTCCTGGCCTCAAGTGATCCTCCCCCTTCAGCCTTGGGATGACAGGTGAAAGCCACCATGTCCAGCGTGTCTGGTATTTTCTGATCACTGTTACTAAACTTTTTCTCCCCCTTCTTAGTAATGAATTGAAACAAGTACTTCCTAGTTTATGATGACAGAGTTTCAGCTAGAGAGAAATGGACATGCCCAGATATCTCTAGAAAAGCCAAAAACACTTCAGTTTCTTTCAAGTTCTTGTCTTATCAAGTCCTTGTCCACTGCACAGAATGAAATTTAAGGCACGTGCGCACACGCACACATACCCCTCAAAATTTAACAATCCAATCACATTGAAAACAGATGCACTATGAACAAATACAGTCCAATTAACAAGTATTTTAAAAGTTAAATCTGAAATTCCTTATGAAAACTTCCAGCAATGTAAACTGAAGAAGACTTATATGGTAAATTAACATGCTTACCGTACTTATAATTAGATCCAATCTAATGAGACCAGCCTTATTTTGTGATCAAGCATAGTCTTTCTTTGAGACTATTTTGATCAAAATGGGAGAGGATGTAGAAAAAAATTTATGTTTCAGTGGAAAATAATGTATTGTCTAGAGGACACTCCTCTAAAGTGATCTGATTTTAGCCTAAAGTTCTCCTTGGTTTAACAATTCTGCAAACTGTAGATAAATGTGAAAAAGATCAGTTTTGCCTCCATTTGCACATTCAATCCAACATTCCTTTATCTATATAAATTTGTGCCTTTTTTTCCTCTTTTCTTGGAACCAGTTGAAACATCTACTTATTTCTCTCATGGATTAAATAAAATGTTTAATGCATGTTCATCTTTATATCTGTATGAGTCATTATTTTACCTTTCTATGAAAATTATCTTTTAAGATATATAAACATTATCATATAATTCAGAAAACCTATATGCTAAATACTTAAAACTAGTATACTATGTAATTGGGCAGGAATAATTGCTTCAGAGTGAGAGAAATCAGATTAAGTGTTCATAGACAGATGGTACTAGTACTTTGCCTTAATAGTTACTAGAATTTTAAGATTGAGAATTTGAAGAACATTTCAGGCAAACAAAAGGCCTGTTAATCCTAAGGGACTCTCCTGGTAATGGACCTAGCCAGCTTCTAGAGTCCCCAAGGAGAAGTCAGACTCAGTCCCATGTGATTCATGCAGGAGCAATACCCAACTTGGAACCAATCCCAGTAAATCTATCATCCTACCTGGCAAGGCTTACAGTCCCAACTATTCAATTGAAGAAAGGCTCCTGGGAAACACAGAAGCATGAGGTGTAATGGTAACCGGGATAAATGGCTCATGGATCCAAAGCAATGTGTCTTGAAATGAGCATCACAACCCACTTCTCGTGTGTCCTATAGCAGAACTATACACCACATGCTATACCACAACCTGAATAAATTCCCTATCCCTGCTGCCTCAGTGGGCCAGGTAGTAGTGATATGGATCCAATTATATTCTACTTCTGGAGTCAAACTAAGCTGTATTAACAGCTATTCATCTCTACATTTCTATTTTGCTAATGGTGAAAAGGAAGAGGTAGGTCAGGGGTTCAGAAAATGTAATACATATAAAAATACACATTCACAGAGCATTAACTCAGTCTCCAGCTATCACGGTTTATCTATGTCAGATTACATTCCTTGATGAATGGATTTTTCCAACGTGAGCCACTGTACGTAAGTCTATTAGACTAGTTAAAATCACCTCTCCACCGTTTTCAGAGACCCATGTCTAGCTAAACTACTGATTCCTATAGTGTTGGCTCAAGTTCCAATCTTGCTCTACTTCAAACTCTGTTTTCTATTGTTAATCTTAGCTCAGTCCTGGTCCTTGCCTTGTATCTGTGTTATCCCCCTCTTAGTCTTAGCTCTGTTTTGGATCCCCCCTTATCTACCACTCCTGACCCAAGTTACTTATAAGGTAAGAATACGGAGTTACAACCATGTGGAGAAAACACTCTAAGCCCTAAAAGACAGAGCTGTATCAGAGTCAAGTTTTATGTGTAGGATGTAACGTCCTCATGTGTGAAAGAAAAAGTGTCATTGATCATGTGTAGGGCAAATGCTTTGAACTCATTAGAGGAAACACTGTGCCCACCTGGCAAAAACGGACAGACATATCCTCTTCCTCCAGCTGAACCATAACTGAATTCTGGCAACGTGATAAGATGGGCGTAACTTGTCAAATGAGGGTACCTACGGCTTTGAAACAGGAAGGATTTAAACACAGGCATCATCTAACCATCAGGTTTAGCAATAAAGAAGGCATGCTAATTTGCAATCTAAATGGCACACCCATCCATCTGGCAAACTCTTCCTTTGCTCCTCCACCTTCAAAACAAAAATCTGGTTTTAGTGGTAATTAGGCTCAGTGTAGGATGGAGCACTGAGTAAGATCAAATAGCCAAATGCAAATCAAATGTTAATGTCATCATAACCTAGGAACATAGAAAACCTCTCTTAGGCAATAACTCAAAAAGCCAAATTGGATGTCCCTGTGTTCCAATGCCTAACTAGCTTATTCTGGCTTAAATATCTGAAACATCAAGGATTCCACACGCAGCCAATGTAAGGGAAGAAGGCCTCCCCTCTTGAATTATTAAGCAAGAACTATAAGAAATGAGTAGTAACATTCAGATATGTAGGACAGAGGACATATAATAGTGGTAGTAATTATGATAACAAAGATACTAATTCTGATTATTAGTTTCCAACACTTCCTGTACTTACCATGTGCTAGGCACTATGCTAAGTACTTTCTCATGGAATTCTCACCACAACTCTATGAAGTAAGTACTATTACTATTCTCAATTTGCAGATGATAAAACTGAGGCTCAGACCTAAATATTAATAACTAGTTTAAGGTCACATGGCTGATATGTGATAAAATCAGAATTTAAACTGTGAACACAATCCTAACCACTACAAACTATCCCACAGAAAAAGGGCCTTTGAAGACAGCAAGAAAAGCTGACAACAAAGAGCAATTTTCAATCTCTACGGACTCTATTCAGAGGGAAGAGAGAAATATAAAGGACTTTTACTCTGAATTGAACCACATATTCTCTCTTACCCCCAACTCACCCTAAGGTTTCAAAACTGCTTTTACAAAATTACCATTTTGTTCTTTCTGTCATTAATGTTCTCCATGGTCTTTCATCCCTGATTTCTCAACTTTTATATGCCTTAGAATTCACTAGTTATAGTTTATAAAACCAGGTAGCTACATGCCTATCTAATTACTTAGGGTGTGAGCTATGTGAGGGAGCTTCTGGTCTCTTGAATAAACCTAAATTCTATTTAATCAGTCCTTCTTATAGAAAGGCCACAAAACACTAGCCTCTAGGTTCTAGTCACCACCTAATAATAACTATGTCAGAAGTCCCAGAACTAAGGGATATTACTTTCCCATCCAAATCTCCCAATATTTGGGAGAGTGAAAAGGAAGACAGTTATACAGTCAACAAAATTATTTCCGGTTTAAGTTTTTTGAAGTAAATAACTTTAAAAAACTCAAACATACACAAAAATAGAGAATAGCATGATGAAACTCCACAAACCTGTCACCTAGATTCACTATCATCAAGCTGTGGCCACACTTACTTCATCTATCTTTCTGGCCCATTTTACTGAATTATTTTAAAGTAAATCTCAAACATAATTTCATCCCTATATACTTCAGTAGCCATCTCTGTATATTTCTTGTATATAACCACAATGCCATCGACTTACCTATCAAAATGAATCACTTAGATTCTATTCAAATTCCTCTGATTGCTTCAAAGTTACTTTTCTCAGACTGTTTCTTCCCATCAGGATCCAAACAAGGTCCATACATTATATGTAGTGGTTGCTAACTCTGTGAGTTTGTCTAGAGCCATCTCCTCATTTTTAAAATTCAAGCCCTTAACTTGCTAACAAAATTGACTTAATTTTCCTAGAGAATTTCCCATATTCTGGATTTTTGCTTCTTTGTGGCATAATCTAACTTGTTTCCTTGTATTTCCTATAAATGGAATCCTCATGGCTTTTCTCTTTACATATTATCATCATCTAAACCAGAAAATAGTTGAGTGATTATGTCCTTAATTCCCTCAAGGATGGTTCATAAATAACTAGTACCATTCTAGATCAACAGGAGAGAAGTTAATTTATTATATACAATGGATTCCTTAGAGCATTAGGGCTTTTCTCCCAAAAACCAAGTGAGAACGACTGACAAGCTTGATTGTATTTAGTTTCGACCTTTTATTTGGCAAAAATACTTTATAGAAGGCACTGCATGCTTCATACTGTATTACATCAGATGACCATGTTTAATAAGTTCATCCATTAATTATTGCTGTAGGCATCTGAGCATGGGGAGAATCTATGACAAGAATTGAGTGGTAACTTCTACCAGGAGTAGGCTCATCTTGGCGCCTGTATAAGATAACTCATGTGGTACAACACCATGTTGTTTTAATCAAAAGGAATCACTTTGGCTTCTCCTTGGCAGGGTGTGAGCTATGTTACAGAGCTTCCATACAGCTCACCTCAAATAGTGGTCAGTAATACAGAGAACAAGACCAGAGATGGACCATTCATCTCCACCTTAAGAGAACTATAAAAATCTGAACCAACATATTTAAACTCTTTCACCCAACAGAGTGGGTCCAGCATGCCAGGAGGCTATTTGCTTTTCTCTTCCTCTGTAACAGCTGCTATCTCCCAAATGCTTTTTTTCTAAGAAGCATGAAAAAATGTTTAAGATAGGGCACAAGTAAATTATGCTCACCACACTCAGAGAGAAACTGAAGGACATATTTTACTTCTAAAAACAGAATCTAAGTAAATAAACACAGAAAAATAATACCTGCTGCCTCCTTTATCAAACCTTAAATGTCTAGAAAATATAAAACCAAGAGTTTCTAGCCTCTGTATCCAGTGGGTCATCAATAAAGTTGTTGACTGTCCATTATAAAAGTGTTAAATAGGTAAGGGTGAGGCCTGGACAATTAAGTAATATCCAGGAACAATGGAAGGGAGAGGACACAGAAGTTTACTAAGTCAAAGCAACTGGAGCAAGCTGTTTCACGTTGCATGCCTAGGAAAACATGTCATACACGCTTTCTGACTGTTGTTATAGGAAAAGTACGGCGTATATATCCCCTGCTACTACCATAATCCTGGAATTGACTCTATCACATCCACATTTTCACCTCTTGCCATGGGTTCTGGAAATTAGTTACTAAAGTTCCCTTCTAGGTAAGAGCTAAAGTTAAGCTTTCATGGGGTTGTGCCTCTCTTGGTGGGCTCATGTCCACATGCTCCTGTTGCTGTCTGTTCTGCTCTTCTATTCCACTTTGACCTATAGAAACTGCATCTACTCAGACAACACAATCAATCCTGGAGTTACAGTAGAGGCGAATAAACTTGTTCCACCCTTATCTCACTGTCCACAAGTAAAACCTACCATCACTCCACGCATCAGCATGAAGAGCGAATGAACTGAAAAATGAGAAACAGTGAGGTCAAAAGTATAAAACAAATAATAAATTCCTAGAAAGTTAGAACTATAGGGTAGATGGAGGCCACTTAGTATAACCCTCTTAGTTTACAAAAGAGGAAAGTGCTGCCCAGAGAAACCAAATTATTTGTTCCAAATCACTATGGCAATGCAAACCTGAAAACAAAATAAAATGATTCCTAATGACCTTTTTAGTAAATAGCATATTAGGTGAAAGTACTAATCATGTAGAAATATTTGGAATGTTTTAAAGACAAATTTATTGATTCATTTAACAAATACTTATTGAGAGCCTATTACACACCAGGCATAGCCTTAAGAACTGAGGCTACAGTATTAAACAAAAAGAGACAATAATCTCTGTCCTCATGAAGTATACAAATTAGTGGGGACAGAGAGAAATAAACAGTAGCAAAATATATAGTACGTCATACAGCTGTAGTGTCATGAGGAAAAAGAAAGGAAAGGGGATATAGAGTACCTGTGTTTGGGGGCCAGGGGGAAGACTGCATTTAAAAATAGGATGGTCAAGGAAGGCTCTCTGATAAGTCATATTTGAGCAAAGATTTGAAGGAGGTAAAGAGGTGGCCAAACATTTTCTAAGGAAGACATGTCTCCAGGCAAACAACAAATGAAAAAGCCCTGAAGTAAAAGTGTCCCTAGAATGTCCAAGGAAGAATAAAGTCAGTGTGGCTGAGTAGAGTGAATGAGGAGAAGGGCAGTTGGAGATAAAGTCTCAGGAGTAACAGAGATCAGATTGTGTAGGGCCTGTACGACACCGTAAGGGCTCCAGCTTTCCCTGAGCAAAATGCATAGCCAAAGGAGGCTTCGAGCAGAGAAGTGGTATGACCTTAATTATTTTCACTGCTTTGGCTGCTATGCTAAGAGCAGTTTATAGGAGGATACCATGGAAGCAAGAAAACCAACTTGGGAGCTTTTGCAAGAACTCAGATGAGATATGATGATGACTTGGACCAGGGTTGTAGTGGGGAAGGCACTGAAAAATAATTGTATTTTGAGTATATTTTCAAGGTGAAGCCAATAAGGATTGGATATGAGTTGTTTAAGAAAAGAATGAAGGTTGACTCCACACTTTTTTTTGGCCAGAAGAAACAGAGGATGGAGTTGTTGTTTACTGAGATGGGGAAGACTATAGTAAGGAAAACATTTTTTTTGTTGGTTAGTTTTATTGGTGAGTGTGTGCAATGACAGAGATCAGAAGGTTGGTTTTGGGATATATTAAGTATGGCAGCTGTATTGAGAAAATACATAAGGTGCAAACAGGGAGATTACTTGGGAAACTCTTACAAGAATCCATGAGAGAGAGAATGGTGGGTGGATCAGACAAATGGCAAAGGGAGTCATGAGAACTGCAGATCTATTATGAAGGTAGAACTGAAATGATTTGCTGATGGAGTGATGAGAGATGAGCAGCGGAGGTGGGAGTCAGTGATTTCCATGAGGTTTTTGGCCTCAATAACTAGAAAGATGCAACTGCTATCAACTGATAAGAGGAAGACTGCGGGAGGAGCAAATCGATGAAAAACTAAACGTCAAGTAGGCAGTCAGGGTTAGATGAGTCTAGAGGTCAGAAAACAGCTGCAGACCAGATATATAAGTTTGAGAGCTATCAGTATATAGACGATATTTAAAACCATGAGATAAGAAGAGATCGCCAAAAGATCAAGTGAAAAGCAAAACAGAAAAGAAGTCCAAGGACTGAGCCCCAGGATACTCTAATATTAAGGAACTAAAGATGGGGAAGAAACAGCAAAACAACAACAACAAAACAAAAACAAAAACCTAAGAAGCAACAGCCAGTTGAAGTTGGAAGAAAATAAAAGCTCTAGTGTTGTAGGAACCAGGTAATAAGGTGCTTAAAAAAAAAAAAAAGATTGCTCAATTGTGTTTAATTCTGTTGACAGGTAAGTCAGTAAGACAGTGAGTAAGTAAGACAATAAGATGGAGTCTGAGAATGACCACTGAATTTAGCAATGTGGAAGTTTTGGGTGACTTTAATAAGAGTACTTTCATTAAGAGGTAAAGGCAAATAGTCTCACTAAAATGCATCTGAAAGAGAATGGGAGGAAAGGAATAGGAGCAGCAAATATGTACAACTCAAGGATTTTGTTATAAAGGGAAGCAGAGAAGTTCAGTGGCAGCTGAAGGAAGATGTGGGATAAAGAAAGGTGTTTTTTTCTTCCTCTCTCCTTTCTTTTTGTTTTCTTTAGCTGGTTGCTTTTTAAGATGGGCAAAATTACAATATGTTTATAGACTGATAGTAATACTCTAGTAGTCAGGAGAAAAACTGATGATGCAGAAGAGAGGGGGAAGAAATGCTGAAGGAATGTCCTTGAGTAGGTGGGAGGGAATTGGATCTAGCCACATGTCAGGGTAGGCCTAAGATAGGAGAACAAACAGTTCATCCACATTAACAGGAATTAACAGATGCAAGTAGGTGGGTAGGTATGATGGTGGAAACTTGTGAAGTTTCCTATTGATTGCTTATTTTTTCAGTGACACAGGAAGCACTGTCACCAACTGGTAGTGAAGGTAAGGAAAAACCTATAGGAAGTTTGAGGAAAGTTTGAGTAAGATGAAACAGTCATCTAGGAAATGTTCATTATTACTTAATCATTTTTCAGTTGAAACGCCTGCCATTTACCCTGTTTGAAATTCGGGACTCAAATTTAATCCTGTCCCTTGCACTCCTACTGCCCAAATCAAAATATATTCATTTCGGCTCAGTTCTTATCTTTACCTTTTCTTTCTTATAGGCCCCTGCTAATCTAGAAAATTGGTAGAATATGTCTATACAACTCTGATTTCACACACTTGTAAACTAAAAAACAAAACAAAACAAACAAAAAAAAAACCACTTAAGATTCCAGGCTCCTTTCCAAAGTACATTGATCCAATCCAAACAGGATTCACCATACTACCATCACAAAGGGTCATGAGACTCAGGCTTCCTCGTTGGTAGCTGCTACTCAGTATTCTCTAACTCTACAAACATAAATCATTAGACATTGTCTACATATAACCAAATTATAATGCAAAAGCACACACATTCTCAGATGAAATTTATATTCACAGGCTAAAAGAAGACTTGAAAGTCTCCTAATCCAATGCAAGATCTAATCCCATCATAATTCTACTACTAACTTGATGTCAAACAAGTCAATTCACCTGTTTCAGATTACCAAACCAAAAAAAAAAAAAAAAAAAGTATAATCAAACAAGCAAAATAAAATTGTTGTATAAGACCAAAGAAAGAAATAAAAACCAATACAACTTATCCTGGTAATGCAAAGTAATTTAACACCTGAAAACAATGTAATACAGCATATTAACAGAAAAAAAGGACAAAGAATACATGACAATAATAAATGCAGAAAGAGTATTTGACAAAATCCAACACCTTTCCATAATAAAAACACTCAACAAACTAGTAATAGAAAGAAACTTCCTCGACTTGAAAAATAACATCCACCATTAACATCCTATATAATGGTGAAGGACTAAATGCTTTCCACTTAAAATCAGAAACAGGACCAGGATGTCCAGTGTGCCATTTCTATAAAACATTGTACTGGATATTCTAGCCAGGGCAATTAGGCAAGGAAAAGAAATAAAAGGCTATTTATAGATGACAAGATCTTATCTATAAAAAATCCTAAGGTTTTCTCTAAAAAACTATTAATAAATGCAAAAAAGTCAACTGTATGTCTTTATACCTGTGATAAACAATCTGCAAGAAAACAATTCAATTTACAAGAGCATCAAAGAATAAAATATGTAGAAATAAACCTAACAAAATAAATGCAAATGTTATGCTTTGAAAACTATAAAACATTGTTGAAGGAAATGAAAGAAAATCTAAATGAATGGGCAGACACCCTATGTTCATAAGTCAGATGGCAACAGTCCCCAAATTCATCAATAGATTTAATGTAATCCTTATCAGAATCCCAGCCAGCTTTTTGTAGGAAGGTGATCTTAAAATTCATATGAAAATGCAAGGGACTCAGAAGAGCAAAACAATCTTGAAAAAGAACAAAGTTGGAAGCCTCACATTTTCAAACTTCAAAACTCACTACAAAGCTACAGTAATCAAGACAGATTGCACTGGCACAAGGTAAAACATATAAATCAATGGGACACAATTGACAGTTCAGAAATAGAAGTTCATGTGTATTGTCAATCTACTGGGGCAAATAATAGTCTTTTTCAACAAGTAGTGTTGGGATCCTGGTTATCCATATACAAAAGAATGAAGTTGCAACACTACCTAATACCATATGCAAAAACTTACTCAAAATGGATCACAGACCTAAATATAAGAGCTAAAACTATACGACTTTTAGAGGAACACTTAGGAGTAAATATTTGTGACCTTGAATTAGGTAATGGTTTCTTAGACAAGACAACAGAAGCACAAACCACAAAAGAAAAAGTATATAAAACAGACTTCGTCAAAATTTAAAATTTTTGTGCTGCAAAGAAATCACAGAAAAAGTGAAAAAACAATCCCCAGAAAGGGAGAAAATATTTGCAAATCACATATATGATAAGAAACCTATACGTAGAATACACTGATAATACTTGTAACTCAATAATAAAAAGACAAGTAACCCAACTACAACGTAAACAGAGGATCTGAAAAGTCAGTTCTCCAAAAGACATGAGTATATGAAAAGATGCTCAACATTAACAGCCATGAGGAAATAGAAATTAAAAATACAGTGAAATACCACTTCACACCCACTGGGATGGCTATAAGCAAAGACACAGATAATGACAAGTGATGGTGAACATGTGAAGAAATTTGAACTCTTACATACTGTTGGTGGAAATGTAAAATAGTGCAGTCACTTTTGAAAAGTTTGCAGTTTCTCAAAAGGTTAAACAGAGCTGCCAGAAGACCCAGTAATTCCACTTCCAGGTATATATCCAAAAGAAATGAAAATATATGTCTACAGAAAAACTTGCAAATAAATGGGCACAGCAGTGTTCGTAATAGCCAAGAGGTAGAAACAATTCAAATGTCTATCAACTGATAAATGGATAAATAAAATGTGGTATAACCATAGAATAAAGTACTATTCAACAATAAAAAGCAATGAAATATACATGCTACAAGATAGATATGTTTGAAAACATGCTAAATGAAAAAATCTATCACAAAAGATCACATATGATATATTCCATTTACATGAAAAGTCCACAACAGGCCAATCTATAGGGCAGAAAGTAATTAATGATTGCCTATGGTTGGAGGGGCATTTTGGGAGAGAAAATGGGGAGTGACTACTAATGGGTATGAGGGATTCCTTTAGTTTCTATTTTAAAATTTTAGTTGTGGTAAAACACATAACCTAAAACTTACCATTGTAACCATTTTTAAGTGTGCAGTTCAGTACTGTTAAGTGTACTTACATTGTTGTGAAACAGATCTCCAGAGCCATTTCATCCTGCAAAACTGCAACTGTATACTCATTAAACAAAGCTCTCCACATCCTCCTACTTCCAGCTCCTGGCAACTACTATTCTACTTTCTGGCTCTACTAACTTGACTACCTAAAGTACTGCATATCACAGTATTTGTCCTTCTGTGACTGCTTTTTTCACTTAGCATAATGTTGCAGTGTGTGACAGGATTTCCTTCCTTTTTAAGACTGAATATTTTATTGAATACCATCTATTATTTACTATTTATCCACTGATGGACATTTGAGTTGCTTCCACCTTGGCTATTATTAATAATGCCACTATAAACATGGGTGTGCAAATATCTGTTTGAGATCCTACTTTCAATTCTTTTGAAAATACACCTCGAAATGAGATTGCTGGATCATGGGGGCTTCTTTTTTTAGAGTGAAAATTTTATAGTGGTTATGGTTGCACAACCAGTCAATATACTAAAAACCACTGAATTATACGCATTAAATGTGTCAATTATATATAATATGTGAATGATATCTCAATAGAGCTGTTAAAAAATAGAATGCTTACAGGCTGAATCAAGTTATAATTACTTCGAGGATTTTGGCTGAACTAGATAATCTGGTGACATAACTATTTAATCTTGTTCATGTAATTCTAATTATTTTCAAAGCCTTGGCTAGATGTTTAGGCTTTTATTTATTTATTTATTTATTTTGAGCATAAACCTAAGTGCTTCTTCAGCATTGTACGTTAGAAAAAGTAGAAAAAAGAAACTGTCAGTATGTATCTTCAATTCATAATATTAAACCTTTTCATATTTTGTATCAGGAAAACTGCAAGGAAATAACAAATTCATACCAACTATGGCAATTTTATTTCATTTGCCCTGTAGCCATGTCATTCACCAGGTTTTTTAAAATAGGGAAATAAGGAATTTACTCACTTTGACTTGAGATTCACTTTTCAAATGTCACTCACAATTATTTCACATAGAAGATATTCAAAAGACAAAGGATTTATTTACCTTTTCTGCAACAGAAAATTACACAATTAAAAATTCCTATGTCTAGTGTCACTGAATGGGGAAAGAGGCAATACATTTTTAAAAACAAGAGAAAAAATTTTGAGAAAAAAATGTGCAACAAATTTAAATTCTTCTAATCTTGAATTCTTACATACAACTAGANTTCAAATGTCACTCACAATTATTTCACATAGAAGATATTCAAAAGACAAAGGATTTATTTACCTTTTCTGCAACAGAAAATTACACAATTAAAAATTCCTATGTCTAGTGTCACTGAATGGGGAAAGAGGCAATACATTTTTAAAAACAAGAGAAAAAATTTTGAGAAAAAAATGTGCAACAAATTTAAATTCTTCTAATCTTGAATTCTTACATACAACTAGAAAAGGTAATGGCAATATAGATGGCCACTGATGTTCAGAAACACATTTCATCACTTTCTTTTCTGCTTCATCCAGACATTTTCAGTATTGTCAAGTTAAAAAACACAGTTTTAGAAAGATGATAAATGAGAGAATCTCAAAGATTTCACATGAGCTCTTCTGATCAGAGCAAAGCAAAGTAAGAGAAGCCTTAATTGTCTGATCGTGTTTTAAAATAATAGGCTCCATATGGTTCACAAGAAAGAAGAGTAAGCCAGCTTTCAATCTTGGTTCCAAGGCAGATTAAAACAATGATTATAATCTAATTATAAAGACAGTTATTATATGAGACAGTATTTCTTTCTAGATTATATATTTTATAACTTGAACATCTTTTCTTAAATAATCTCTCAGGGCTGATTTTAAGTAAAAGCCAAAATACTACCAGTTAATTTCAGATTCTCATTACAGATTTTTCAAAGTCCGCCTGTGTGCAGAAGCAAAACTATGAATTGCGACTCGAAGAGTTGAATTACCCCCAGGGACATCACAGGAATTGATGAATGAATGTAGTGCCCGAGTATATGCTGCAAAAAAAGGTTTGCACAGCAATGAATAAAGTCAAATTCTAAACAACTCTACCAGCCTCTATCTTATTATGTAAGTACTGCTTCTCTACCAAGAGTCTTACAAGTAACTATCTATCAAATAAATATTTATTACTTACTATATGACAAACACTCTGTGAGGACGGAAAAGATAATAAAGAGTATGGACACAAAAATAATTAAGTTGCCATGTAATACTTCCAAACCAGAAGTATATACAAAATGTCATCATAGGCCAGGCACAGTGGCTCACACCTGTAATTCCAGCACTTTGGGAGGCTGATGCAGGCGGATCACTTGAGGTCAGGAGTTCGAGATCAGCCTGGCCAACATGGCAAAACCCCGTATCTACTAAAAATACAAAAATTAGCTGGATGTGGTGGCGCAAACCTGTAATCCCAGATATTCAATAGGCTGAGGCACTTGCACCCAGGAGGCAGAGGTTGCAGTGAGCTGAGATCGTGCCACTGCACTCTGGCCTGGATGACAGAGCGAGACTGTCTCGGGGAAAAAAAAAAAAAAAAAAAAGTCATCATAGAATGAAGTTGGGAACGAATGCACAACTACCTAGGACAGGATGGAAAAGATTCCCAGAAGTGGTAACACTTAAGATGAGTTTTGAAGAAATGACAAGAGTAAAGAAAAGAACACAGAGAACTGAGTGTGTGAGGTGCAAAAGAAGTAAACAATATGGCACATACTGGGAATAGCAACTTTGATAAGGCTGGAGTAGGGCCCAGTGCCAGAAAGAAAATACACCAAATATGCCACGCATCTTATACTGCAATGGAGAGTCCTAGAGGTTTTAGAATAGGGAAATGGCATAATTAGATTTGTGTTTTTAAAAATAAAGCTGATAAGAAACTCCTATCATACAGATGAAGCACTAGGAATACATATACTGGCAGTATTCCTAGTGTATATGAGGGCTACACAATCTTTACACTATATAAATCAATGTATTTAAGGATGGATATGAAACAAATATTAATGACAATATGAAGGACTAAGTTTTCTCTAGCTGTGACACTCCTGATGGAGTTTATACTGTTTCTTATTTTCCTCAGTGTCTCCTGGCAGAGCTAGCAATCTAATGTGGATATACATGGTAATACATCCATGTTACATACCATTAAAGTATGTGGGTAATAGGGAATTCAACTAGATAGAGTCCTAACTTACATAAAAGGCAAATTCTAATAGTCTTCAGTTAAAGGACCTGGAACCCAAGTCCTCCTACAGTAGAATGAGCTGAAAATATTTCCCCAGCATAAATGGAGACAAGAAGATAACAGATCTCAAAGAGAAATATAACTCATTATAATTTTTTCATTGCCTCATATAGTTATTTCACAAAGGGTTTACAACAGTCTCTGACACATAGTAAGCACTCAATAAATGGTAAATTACTACTGCCACTACTCTTATTGACTTTTCTTGTTGCCATTAGGCCCTGACTGTTCAAGAAACTTACCCCTGTGGTTTTTATAGAAAATACAGTTGTTGGCACAGGTATCAGGATGAGCATCCCAAAAATCAGGACCACAACAGCATAGTGGAGGTAAAGTAATATTATACAGCTGCATTTTCTCCTGGATTTGGGCTCGTAAAGCTTCTACATATCTATAAAAATAAAGTATGATCAGGCAAAGTGAACTACTAGAAAGAAAGTGAGCGTGAATCCTGACTTTACGGCCAGCTTTAACTGTTAAATCTATTCCATATCTCTGGGCCTTGACATTTCCCCTCTGTACTGGGAAAAGTGCAGGGCTCCACTCGAGAAGTATTAGGCAATCAAAACATTTGGTTAAGTTATGAACTCCTAAACAAGGACAAGTATGAAAAGACACCGACAATTCTCTTCTAAGGAAAATGAGAACAATGACTTTCTACCAAGTCTCCTCTAGAGCCAGAATATCATGAAGACCTTTTCAAATTACCTCAGGTATTCTTTTTCTCTCTGTTGTTGTTTTTCTCTGGCTCCTTTTATTTCTTCCAGTTGTAACTGGGCTAATATCTCACTCATCTTCTCTCCTGAATATGGATCTTCATGAAAGTTCATTCTTAAGATCCTCTGCTCTTCAGCATAACGTTCTTGCTCTCTCTTTTTCTTAATTCTGAGAATAAAATCATAACATGGTTAGGAATTTCCTAAAATTATTATTTAAAATTAGCTTCTTTATCCAAATAACTCAAGAAATTCCCAGAAACTAAGGAGTCGGGAAATCAGTTTAATATCCCAAGAATATCTTCAAAAATTTCTGCTGACTGCTTTATCTCCTCTCAAAGAGAAATGAGCAATAGCTACTATTAGAAGAGTTTTTCCGGGCTGGACGCGGTGGCTCATGCCTGTAATCCCAGCACTTTGAGAGGCCAAGGCAGATGGATAACACGAGGCCAGGAGTTCCAGACCAGCCTGGCCAACATGGTGAAAACCAATCTCTACTAAAAATACAAAAATTAGCCGGGCAGTGGGGGCACGGGCCTGTAATCCCAGCTACTCAGGAGGCTGAGGCTTGAGGATCACTTGAACCCAGGAGGCAGAGGTTGCAGGGAGCTGAAATTGCACCACTGCACTCCAGCCTGGGCGACAGAGCAAGACCCCCATCTCAAAAAAAAAAAAAAAAAAAAAAAAGTTTTCTGTAAGAATGTAGCATAACAGTCTTTTCAGATTAAAACTACAAGTAAACAAGGCTTCTGCTTCTGACCAAAACAGAGTAATAGGGACCGCATTTGCCCTCCAACCTTAAACCACCAAAAAAATTTTAAAAGTTTTAAAAGGTACACAAATCAAACAAATACAAGAAATGATGGTTTTCAAGACATTGGACACCAGGTAACAAACGACACTGCTCCTTGACAGATGGGAAACAAACAAAGTAAACCCTATAACTGCCAGAGATTACTGCCTTGGAAGGTTCCAGGCAGTGGCACAGGGCAGGGAAATTGAAGTGAAGCCTGATGGGCTCTATGAATTTAAGAGATGGAGTTAAGAGTGCAGGGAGACAAAGGCAATTAGAGTTCACAGGACAAAGTATCAGAGAGAAGAAAGTTGCCCAGAAACAGCACCCCAGAGATGAATAGACAGTCTCCTGGTACACAGTAGAGCACTGATTGGTGCATGTATGCAATGAAATAACCTGAGGCTAGGAAGAGAACCATCCAAAATAAAAGAGAACAGTGACTAGAGTCCACATAGCTCCAGGAATAATTAGTCCTTATTTCCACCTATCAAACTTGAAAAACTTGTATTTCACAGAACATTAGGTAGAGTATTCAGAATGATCTTATCTGAGCAGTAGGGAATAAAAACTAATCCTAGACTGAGTACTGCACCAGACTCACCTAAAAAGTTATAAAAGCAAGTCCTCAAATGAACTTGACTGTATAACCAAAACCAGGTTCAAGAATGTAAAGACATCCAGCAACTAACATGGTAAAACTCACAACGTTGGGCATCCAACCAAAGATTACCAAGCACACGAAGAGGCAGAAAAACACAACTCACAATCAGGAGAATAATCAATCAATCAAAATGACCTAGAACTGACACAGCTGTTAGAATTAGCAGAGAAGAACACTAAAGTAGTTACTACAACTATATTTTATGTGTTCCAAATGTTAGGACATAAAAAAGACTGAAATCAAACTTCTAAAGATGAAAACTACAATTTTAAGACTATGATTCAAGATTGAAAAAACAGTGGATGGGAATACTGCCAGCACAGATGTTGCAGAAGTAAATCTGAAAACATAACAATAGAAACCATCCAAAATGAAACACACAAAAAAACCTGAAATGACAAAAAGAGCACAAAATAATATCAAACTAATCATATTAAAAATGGACAAAGGACTTGAATAAACATTTCTCCAAAGATGATATACAAATTGGCTAACATGCATAAGAAAAGATGCTCAACATCACTAATCATCAGAAAAAGGCAAACTAAAATCACAATGAAATGATCACCTCACACCAAATAGGATACTTACTATCAAAAAAATAAAAAATAACAGGTGTTGGTGAGGATATGAGAAATTGAAAACCTTGTACACTGTTGTTGTGGCTATAAAATGTTATAACCCCTATGGAAAATAGTGTAGACATTCCGTAAAAAACTATAAATACAGCTACCATATGATCTTACTTCTGGGTACATATTCAAAAGAAAGCAAGAGTCTCAAAGAGATATCTGTACACACATGTTCCTAACAGAGCTAATTCTTAATAGGTTAAAAGGCAGAAGCAGTCCAAATGTCCACTGATGGATGAATAAACAAAATATATTATATACATAAAATGGAATACTATTGAGCCTTGAAAATAAAACCATGTCACATTAAACAACATGGATGAGCCTTAAGGACATAATACTAAGTGAAATAAGCCAGTTACAAAAAGACAATGTATAATTCTACTTACATGAAGGTCTAAAGTAGTTTTGATGGTGAATATTGAGTGTCAGCTTGATTGGATTGAAGGATACAAAGTATTGATCCTGGGTGTGTCTGTGAGCCATTGCCAAAGGAGATTAACATTTGAATCAGTGGGCTAGGAAAGGCAGACCTACCCTTAATCTCAGTGGACACAATCTAATCAGCTGCCAGCAAGGCTAGAATACAAGCAAGCAGAAAAATGTGAAAAGAGAGACTGACCTAGCTTCCCACCCTACATCTTTCTCCCATGCTGGATGCTTCCTGCTCTCAAACATTGGACTCTGAGTTCTTTAGTTTTGGGACTGGGACTGGTTCTCCTTGCTCCTCAGCCTGCAGACGGCCTATTGTGGGACCTTGTGATCATGTGAGTTAATACTTAATAAACTCATTTTACACACACACACACACACACACACACACACACACACACTCCATTAGTTCTGTCCCTCTAAAGAACCCTAATATAGATTTTGGTACCAGGAATGGTTCCAGAGGAAGAGAGTATTAAAGATAGAGTTCTTTTGATGGTTTGGGGGTTTCTGCAGTTGGCTGCTTAATATGATGAAACCCAGAAATGCTAAGGACTCTACTTCTAATAGTATGAAGAACACTGATAGTCCTTAGCATGAACTGTGTAGAGAGTTATGTCAAATAAATGCATTTGACATTTGCAATTCATCGCTCATGAGAGGCAAGGAGTTTAGTGACTCTCTACATAATACTTTTGACCATATGTGGAGAATCAAGTAACATAATGAAGTTGGTTGGCTGCTCCTATGTTCACTGGACAAAGTGATGAAAGAAAATGATGAACTCAGGGATTCTAACTCCTGACTTCAGAAGCCTCAAATCTTCTAAGATTGCCCTGAGTAAGAGTCTTATCTCCTGTAGAGAAAGACCTGAAATTGTGGAAAATCAGACATAAGCTCTTATCATGCAAGTGGCTGACCTGCAATGAAAGGTGCATGCACAGCCTTGCCAGGTGTCTACTGTTAAAGTGAAGGAATTGACTGGAAAAGAATGGGACCCTGCAACTTGGAAGGGGGATGTGTGGGAGGACCCTGACAAGCCAGGGACACTGAGTCTGTAAACTCTGATGAACCTTTTTTGCCAGAAGAAACAGCTTCCCCATGCCCAAGGATAGTGGCAACATCCCCTCTCCAACCCATGCTGCCATCAGCATTTCCACCTTTGTCTGAGGAGATAAACCCTGTGATGCCTGAGGCAACAGTGATGGCCTCCCCTGAGGCAGTTGCCAGGCAAGATAATGTTGATTCTCCTCAGGAGCCACGCCCAACATCCTATTTGTTTCTAGACCTATAACTGGATTAAAGTCCTGGTGGGCCCTTAGAGGTCAGGTTGAGAGTGTGACCCATGAAGAAGTGTGCTACACTCAAAAATAACTGCTTGAGTTTTCTAATTTATATAAACAGAAATCTGGAAAGCAGGCATGGGAATGGATATTAAGGGTATGGGATAATGGTGGAAGAAACATAGAGTTGCATCAGGCTGAATTTATTGATTTGGGCCCGCCCACTAAGTAGGGACTCTGCGTTTAATGTTGCAGCTCAGAGAGTTAAAAAAATGTTCTAATAGCTTATTTGCTTGGTTGGCTGAAATATGGAGTAAAAGATGGCCCACTGTGAGTGAGGTGGAAATGCCTGATCTCCCTTGGTTTAATGTAGAGGAAAGGATCCAAAGGCTTAGGGAGATTGAGATGATGGAGTGGATTAGTCACTTTAGACCTACTCATCCCAACTGGGAGGGTCCAGAAGATATAACCTTGACCAATGCCTTGCGAAACAGATTTGTGAGGACAGCACCTACATCCTTGAAGAGTCCTGTAATTGCTCTTCTCTGTATGTCAGATCTAACAGTGGGAATCACAGTCACTCAACTACGAAATGTAAATACAATGGGAATAATTGGATCCCAAACTGGCAGGGGTCAAGTGGCAGCACTCGACCATCAAAGGCAAGGTGGGTGCAGCTACCATAACGGACAGCAGAGGCAAAGCAGCAATTAGAACAGTCTGACTTGTGTAGAGCTCTGGCATCGGCTGATTACTCACGGTGTTCCTAGAAGTGAAACTGACAGGAAGCCTACTGCATTCCTACTTAACTTATATAAGCAGAAAACTTCTAAGTCAAATTGACAAAAGATTAATTTAAAGTATAAAAACAGAGAATCATGGCCCGTCAATCCACTCCCAGGCTTGAACCAGTTTACAGACCCAGAATCCCTTGAATGTAGGGGAGGCCGGTCCCCTTGAGGAAGGACCCCAGTACATTACTGACAATTTATGCAGTGAATCTTTCTCCCACCCTTCCCCAAGGAGACCTCTGGCCTTTCACCAGGGTAACTGTGCACTGGGGAAAGGGAAACGATCAGATGTTTCGGGGACTACTGGACATTGGCTCTAAGCTGACAATGAATCCAGGGAACCCAAAACATCATTGTGGTTCTCCGGTTAAAGAAGGGGCTTATGGAGGTGAGGTAAATAATGGAGTTTTAGCTCAGGTCTGACTTACAGTGGGTCTAGTGGGTCCCGAGACTCATCCTGTGGTCATTTCCCCAGTGCCAGAATGTATAATTGGCATAGACATACTCAGCAACAGGCAGAACCCCCACATTCACTGATTGGTAGGGTGAGGGCTATTATGATGGGAAAGGCCAAATGGAAGCCATTAGAGCTGCCTCTACCTAGAAAAATAGTAAATCAAAAACAATATCGCATCCCTGGAGGGATTGCGGCGATTAGTGCCATGATCAAGGACTCGAAAGATGCAGGGTTGGTGATTCTCGCCACATCCTCATTCAGCTCTCCCATTTGTCCTGTGCAGAAGACAATGGATCCTGGAGAATGACAGTAGATTATCATGAGCTTAGCCAAGTGGTGACTCCAATTGCAGCTGCTGTACCAGATGTGGTTTCATTGCTTGAGCAAATTAACACATCTCCTGGTACCTGGTATGTAGCCATTGACTTGACAAATGCCTTTTTCTCCATTACTGCGCATAAGGTCCATCAGAAGCAATTTGCCTTCAGCTGATACCTTTACTGTCCCACCTCAGGGGTATATCAACTCTCTGGCTTTGTGTCATAATCTTATTCAGAGAGATTTTGATCACTTCCTACTTCTGCAAGATATCACACTGATCCACTACATTGATGACATTATGCTGATGAGATCCAGTGAGCAAGAAGTAGCAAACACACTGAATTTATTGGTGAGACATTTGCATGCCAGAGGATGGGAAATAAATCTGACTAAAATTCAGGGAATTTCTACCTCAGTAAAATGTCTAGGGGTCCAGTGGTGTGGGGCCTGTCAAGACATTCCTTCTAAGGTAAAGGATTTGGCCCCTCCTACAACCACGAAAGAGACACAATGCCTAGTGGGCCTATTTGGATTTTGGTGTCGACACATTCCTCATTTAGGTGTGTTACCCCAGACTGGCTCTCCTTGCTCCTCAGCCTGCAGATGGCCTATTGTGGGACCTTGTGATCATGTGAGTTAATACTTACTTTCGAGTGACCTGAAAGGCTGCCAGTTTTGAGTGGGGTACAGAACAGGAGAAGGCTCTACAACAGGTCCAGGCTGCTGTGCAAGCTGCTCTGCCACTTGGGTCATATAACTCAGCAGATCCAATAGTGCTTGAGGTGTCAGTGGCAGATAAGGATGCTGTTTGGAGCCTTTGGCAGGCCCTCACAGGTGAAACACAGCAGAGGCCTCTAGGATTTTGGAGCAAGGCCCTGTCATCTTCTGCAGATAACTACTCTCCTTTTGAGAGACAGCTCTTAGCCTGTTACTGGGCTTTGGTGAAAACTGAAGGGTCATCAAGTTACCATGTGACGTGAACTACCTATCATGAAGTGGGTGCTTTCTGAACCATATAGCCATGAAGTGGGTCGTACAAAGCAGCATTCCATCATCAAATGGAAGTGGTATATACATGATCAGGTTTGGGCAGGTCCTGAAGGCACAAGTTACATGAGGAAGTGGCTCAAATGCCCATGGTCTCCATTCCTGCCACCCTGCCTTCTCTCCCCCAGCCTGCACCAATGGCCTCATGGGGAGTTCCCTAGATCAACTGGCAGAGGAAAAGAAGACTAGGGCCTGGTTCACAGATAGTTCCGCACAACAAGCAGGCACCATCCGAAAGTGGACAGCTGCAGAACCTCAGCCCCTTTCCAGGACATTCCTGAAGGACAGCAGTGAAGGGAAATCTTACCAGTGGGCAGAACTTCGAGCAGTGCACCTGGTTGTGCACTTTGCATGGAAGGAGAAATGGCCAGATGTGCGATTATATACTGACTCATGGGCTGTAGCTAATGGTTTGACTGGATGGTGAGGGACTTGAAAGAAGCATGATTGAAAAACTGGTGACAAAGAGATCTGGGGAAGAGTTATGTGAATGGACCTCTCTGAGGGGTAAAAAACTGTGAAGATATTTGTATCCCATGTGAGTGCTCACCAACAGGTGAACTTTCAGCAGAGAAGGATTTTAATAATGAAGTGGATAGGATGACCCATTCTGTGGACACCACTCACCCTCTTTCCCCAGCCACCCATCATCATCCAATGGGCCCATGAACAAAGTAGCCATGGTGGCAGGGATGGAGGTTACACATGGGCTCAGCAACATGGACTGCCATTCACGGAGGCTGACCTGGCTACAGCCACTGCTGAGTGACCAATTTGCCAGCAGAAGAGACAAACACTGAGCTCTCAATATGGCAGCATTCCTCAGGGTGATCAGCCAGCTACCTGGTGGCAGGTTGATTATACTGGACCTCTTCCATCATGTAAAGGGCAGAGGTTTGTCCTCACTAGAATGGACACTGACTCCCGATATGGGTTTGCCTATCCTGCATGCAATGCTTCTGGCAAGACTACCATCTGTGTACTCACAGAATGCCCTATCCACCATCATGGTATTCTACACAGCATTACCTCTGACTTCACAGCTGAAGAAGTGCAGCAGTGGGCTCCTGCTCATGAAACTCACTGGTTTTATCAGTTCCCCATCATCCTGAAGCAGCTGGATTGATAGAATGCTGGAATGTCCTTTTGAAGTCACAATTACAACACCAACTAGGTGACAATACTTTGCAGGGCTGGGGCAAAGTTCTCCAGAAGGCTGTGTATGTTCTGAGTCAGCGTCCAATATATGGTACTGTTCCTCCCATAACCAGAATTCACAAGTCCAGGAATCAAGGGGTGGAAGTGGCACCACTCACTATCACCCCTAGTGATCCACTAGCAAAATATTTGCTTCCTGTTCCCACGATATTACATTCTGTTGGCCTAGATGTCTTAGTTCCAGAGGAATACTGCCACCAGGAGACACAATAAACTGGAAGTTAAGATTGCTACCTGGACACTTTGAGCTCCTCCTACCTTTAAGTCAATAGGTTAAAAAGGGAGATAGTGTTGGCTGGGGTGACTGACCTGGACTTTCAAGATGAAATCAGTCTATTATCCACAACAGAGGTAAGGAGGAGTATGCATGGAATACAGGAGGTCCATTAGGGCATCTCTTAGTATTACCATGCCCTGTGATTAAGGTCAATGGGAAACTACAACAGCCCAATCCAGGCAGGACTACAAATGACCCAGACCCTTCAGGAGTGAAGGTTTGGGTCACTCCACCAGGAAAAAAACCAAGACCCTCTGAGGAGCTTGCTGAAGGCAAAGAGAATACAAAATGGGTAGTAGAGGAAGGTGGTCATCATACCAGCTACAATCACGTGACCAGTGCAGAAACAAGGACTGTAACTGTTATGAGTATTTCCTCCTTCTTTTGTTTTTTTTTTTTTTTTTTTGAGACGGAGTCTCGCTCTGTCGCCCGGGCTGGAGTGCAGTGGCTGGATCTCAGCTCACTGCAAGCTCCGCCTCCCGGGTTTACGCCATTCTCCTGCCTCAGCCTCCCGAGTAGCTGGGACTACAGGCGCCCGCCACGTCGCCCGGCTAGTTTTTTGTATTTTTTAGTAGAGACGGGGTTTCACCGTGTTAGCCAGAATGGTCTCGATCTCCTGACCTCGTGATCCGCCCGTCTCGGCCTCCCAAAGTGCTGGGATTACAGGCTTGAGCCAACGTGCCCGGCCCCTCCTTCTTTTGTTAAAAACATGTTTGTGCATGTATACACCTGTACTAAGAAAATATCTTCATTTTATTTCTTATCTCCTTTATCATGTGACATAGATTTATTGATTTCACATCAGCATTTAAGTATTGTTAACTTTATGTAATAGCATCTTAGTTGGGGATTTGTGTGTTTCCGGTTATATGAATAGTTGAAGCTAGGCATAATTATGACCTTATTTTTGTCTTTATTTGAAGATTATGTATGATCTCAGGAGATGTGTATGGGCTCAAGTTGACAAGGGGTAGACTTGTGATGGTTAATACTGAGTGTCAGCTTGATTGGATTGAAGGATACAAAGTATTGATCCTGGGTCTGTCTGTGAGGGTGTTGCCAAAGAAGATTAACACTGGAGTCAGTGGGCTGGGAAAGGCAGAGCCACTCTTACTCTGGGTTGGCACAATCTAATCAGCTGCCAGCAAGGCTAGAATGTAAGCAGACAGAAAAATGGAAAAAGAAAGACCAGTCTAGCCTCCCAGACGATATCTTTCTCGTGTGCTAAATGCTTCCTGCCCTCAAACATCGAACTCCAGGTTCTTTTGTTTTGGGACTCAGAGTGGTTCTTCTTGCTCCTCAGCTTACAGATGGCCTATTGTGGGACCTTGTGATCATGTGAGTTAATATTTAATAAGCTCCCCATTATATATATCTATCTATTCCATTAGTTCTGTCCCTCTAGAGAACCCTGACTAACACAGTAGTCAAACTCATAGAATTAGAAAATGAAATGGGTCCTAGCCAGAGCAATCAGGCAAGAGAAAGAAGTAACATCTAAACTTGAAAAGAAGAAGTCAAACTGTCACTGTTTGCTGATGATATGATCATATACCTAGAAAACCCTAAAGACTCATCCAAAAAGCTCCTAGAACTGATAAATGCTGGCAATGATGTGGAGAAAAGGGAACCCTTTTGGGAATGTAAATTAGTACAACCACTATGGAGAAAACTCTGGAGGTTCCTGAAAAAATTACAAAGGAGATACCATATGATCTAGCAATCCCAGTGCTAGGTATATACCTGCCAAAAGAAGGAAATGAGTATATCAAAAAGATATCTGCACGCCCATGTTTAATGCAGCACGATTCATAATAGCCAAGATTTAGAAGCAGTCCCAGTGCTCATCAATAGATGAACAGATAAAGAAAATGTGGTATATAGACAATGAAGTACTATTCAGCCGTAAAAAAGGAATGAGATTTTGCCATTTGCAACAACATGAATAGAAATCAAGACCTAACTATACGTTGTAAAAAAGAAATACATCTTAAATATAAAGGTTCAAATAGGTTTAAAAAATAAAAGGATAGAAAAGATATACCATGGCAGACTAGTTAAAAGAAGGATGGACTGCAGATATAGATATTTAGATATATCAGACAATACAGATTACAGAGCAAAGAAAATTAACAGGGATAAGGAAGATCACTTCATAATGATAAAGGTGTCAATTAATTATGGTGACATAAAACCCTAAACATCTATGTACCTAACAGAAGAGCTTCAGAATATACGGAACTGCAAGGAGATACATACAAATCCCAGTTACAGGCACAGATTTCAATACCCCTCCCTCATTACTGATAAAACAAGTGGGCAGAAAAATGGCAAGGCTATAGTAGAGCTGACCAATACCATTAACCAACTTGACTTAATGGATATTTATGTAACAGTCCACAACATTTACGGAATAGCAGAACACACATTCTTCTGTTGTAAGGTTCTTGAACTTGGAACATTAACCAAGATAGATCATATTCTGTGCCATGAAACAAGTGTCAATAAATTCAAAAGAATTCAAGTCATACATGGCATACCACTCTCTGACCACAATGGAATCAAATTAGAAATCAGTAACAAACAGATCCTTAGAAAATCTCCAAATTCTTGGAAACTAAATACAATTCAAAATAACCCATAATCAAAAAACGAAAAAAGAGGGATATTAGATAGTATTCTGAACTGAATAAAAATGAGTTTATTGGATGCTGCTGAAGAGTATGTGGCAGGAAACGTATAGCACTAAATGCTTATGTTAGGAAAAAGGTCTCAAATCAATGACCTCAGCTTCTACCTCAAGAAATTTAAAAAAGAAAAGGAAATCAAGCCCAAAGTAAGCAGAAGGAAAAAAACAAAAAACAAAAGCAGGTTGAGTAACCGTAATCAAAAACTTTGAAATCTGAAATGCTCTAAAATCTGCACCAGCATTTGCTCAAAGGAAATGCTCACTGGAGCATTTTGGACTTCAGATCAGGGATGCTGAACCAGTAGACTATAATGCAAACATTCCAAAACAAAACAAAAAATATCTGAAATCTGTAACACTTCTGGTCTTAAGCATTTCAGAAAAGGAATACGGAAACTGTATCAAATATTAAAACAAAATCAGTAATATAAGAAACACAAAATAGAAAAGTAATGAAATTAAAAACTAGTCGTTTGAGATGAATAAAACTGACTAAAGTCAGTCTGATAATGAATAAAGGATATAAATGATCAATACCAAAATTAAGAGTTGGTATCACTAGAGATTCTATATATATCAAAAATATAATAGAATATTAAGAACTTTGACATTAATAAAGTTCTTAATATTAATAAATATGACATTAATAAATGTCAATTAATTTGACAACTTAGATGAAATGACAAATTCTTTGAAAGACATAAATTATTAAAGGTAACTCAAGAAAAAAATTGATAACCTAAATGGCCCTATGTTAGTGACACTGAAAATGTAGTTAAGGATCTTTCCACGATGCAAAGTCTAGAACCAGATGGATTCACTGCCAAATTCTACCAAACATATAAATTCATCAATAAAATTGAAGAGGAAAGAACACATCTCAACTCATCCTATGAGGCCAGCATTACCCTGAAACGAAAACTTGACAAATATATTAGACAAATATCTTTTTAGATTAAGAAAATTATTAGACAGTATCTCTCAGAACACAGACATAAAAATTCCAAACAAAATTTTAGCAAATCTCATTACACAATGCATTAAAAGGACAATACATTATTACCAAGTGGATGTACCCAGGAACCCAGGGTTGGCTTAACATTCATTTCTTTCATATATATATATATATACACACACATACACACACACACACATATATGTATATATATATGACAGAAAAAGAATTTGACAGAATCCACCATCCATTCTTGATAAAAATTCTCAAGAAACTAGGAAGAGAACACTTTCTCAGTCTGATAAAGGGCATGTATGAAAAACTTAAAGCTAACATCATACTTAATGGCAAAGAACTAAATGGTTTCTAAGATCAGGAATTATCCATTCTCATCACTTCTATTCAACATTGTACGGAGATTCTTGGTGCAATCTGGCAAGAAAAAGAAATAAAAGACATCCAGATTTAAAGAAAAAAGTACAATTGTGTTTATTTGAAGACAACATGATCACCAAGTAAAAAACCCAGTGGAATGAATAAGTGAGTCTATAGTAAGGTTGCAGGGAACAGGATCCATATCCAAAAATCAACTGTGCATTTCCATACATTAGCAACAATCAGAAACAGGAATTTAAAAAACAGCACTATTTATAATAGCACAGAAAATATAAAATACTTGGGGATAGATTTGACAAAAGACATGAGTGACCCATGCACTGAAAATTATAACATACTGTTTAGAAAAATTAAAGACGGACTATATAAATGTTAATGGGTCAGCAGACTCAATATTGCTAAGATTTCAATTCTAATTTTTTCCAAATTATTTCTAGATTGAGCATAATCCCAATCAAAATCTAAAAATGCTATTTTAGAAAATGGGAACACTAATTTTAAATTCACACAAAAATGCAAACGGCATAGAATAGTCAAGACAACTCTGAAAACAAAAATTGGAGGGCTAAGACTATCTGATTTCAAGCTTTATTATAGAACTAGACTAATCAGAACCTCATAGTATTAACATAAAGATAGACAAATAATGGAAGAAGAGAAAGTTGGGAATAAATGCATATACAGAGATGAATGTATGTATGTATATATAAATACACATATATATGGATGACTCATTTTTAATGTTATTGAGATGTAATTTTCATATCATAAAATTCCCCACCCCCATAATGTGATTTGAGAACATTTTTATTATGCTATAAAGAAACCTTATACTTATTAGCAGTCACTCTCACCCTCTCACCTCTAGCCCTAGCAACCACTAATTTTTCTATCTCTATAGATTTTCCTAGTTTAGACATTTTATATAAATAAGATCACACAATGTGTGGTCTTTTTGGATTAGCTTTTCATTTGGCAGAAGAGTTTCAAAGTCTATCCACATTATAGCCATACTTCTTTCATTTTTATTGCCCACATTCCTTTGTACAGATATGCCACACGTTATTTTTCCATTCATCAGCTATCGGACATTTGGGGTGCAAGTTTCCAAAGTGGCTGTACCATTTTACATTCCTCACTGGGAACATTTGGGGATTCTAATTTCTCCACATATTCACCAAAACTTGCTGTTATCTTTCTTTTTTTAAATTATAGCCAATCTAGTGAGTATGAGCTGGTATTTCATGGTTTTGATTTGCATTTCCCAATAACTATGATTTGAACATTTTTTCATGTGTTTGTTAGCCACTTGTATACTTTCCTGGGAGAAATGTTAATTTAAATCCTTGTCAACTTTTAAATTGGATTGTCTTTTTATTATTGAGTTGTAAGAGTTATTTATGTATTTTGGATATAAGTCCCTTATTGGATATACGATTTACAAATATTTTCTCCCATTCTGTAGCTGTCTTTTCACTTTCCTGACAGTTTTTAATTTTGATGAAGTCCAACTTATCAATCTTCTCTTTTATTGTCTGTTGGACAACTGATTTGTGACAAACACACAAGGGCAATGCAATGAAGAAAATATAGCCTTTTCAACAAATGGGTATCCACATACAAAAAAATAAGCCTCATACCATACATGACAATTAACTCAAACTGGATCACAGAGTAAATGTAACACTTAAAATTATAATCTTTCTAGAAGAAAACAGAAGAAAATCTTTGTGACCTTGGGTTAGGCAAAGACTTGTTAAATAAGTCATCAAAAGCACAATCCATAAAAGAACAAACCGAAAAACAGAAATTCATAGAAACGTATCAAATCCTTTAAATATGTACAGTTTATTGTACATCAAGTATACCTACTTAAAAATCCCTACTAACATGTAGAGAGGAAATAAGCAGCTCATTGAGAAACCCATCGAAAAAGTATGTGAAGAACTTTTGTTAAGAAACATGACTGACTCAAGACTGGAACTCATAACTGAGTTCTAGACTAGAATTGGCCTGATGAGGCCAATTGCTAAAAATTACTTTGAAACAAATGAGCTGTTTTTTCTGAACAGTAGTATGAGGCCAGTTCATACTCATACCTCTTCAATAAAGCATGTGCTGGTGAAAATTCTGGGCTTCTCTCCATTTGTGGCAGGCTATTGACTCCAGGGGAACTATAGCCTTCTAATTTGTTAGATTAACACAGGTATAAGTTAAAAACCAGGAAGACATTCTACAAAGGCTGAAAGATCAGGCATTGGAAAAACACACAATAGGTGGTATCTGTGAAACCAAGTCTGTCTAGATTCTTACAGCTAATCACTGGCCATCTCTAGCAAAGTGACAAAGCCACTTTAAACAAAGATTTTCTTACAACTACTCTACCATATTTACCAGTCTTTCCTGAGCAACAACTGTAAACCTAATTGACTATTCCTCAAATAGTACAGGACATAAACATCATTTTTATGGTATGATTCAAACTCAAAAGCAACATAAAGTTATAATAGGGGAGAAGTGAAAAATATTATTGCAGCTTGGGCAGAGGGAGATGCTTTTATACTAGTGAAGATAAAGATTTAAAGGCATATAAAGCAGTGTACTAGGAATGTGAGGAAGGCAATATAGAAAAAGGCCAAAACAGGCATATAAACATATCACACTTGACTTTAAAATATATGTCATCTTGCTCTCTTAAAAGATCATGTGTGAAATAAGTTAGAGAATGAAAGAAAACTATTAAGAGTACAAAAGTTAAAAGATGAGCCTAAGATCACAGGCGCTCTTGGCTAGGGATCTGCATATATAGAGATCTTATTCCAATGAGAGCCAGTAAGGAAAAGTAAGCATTTTGAAGACATTCGTATTTGTTAAGTTTGGTAACTCCAACCTTGTGGAAAAAAAGTAAATGATAAAAGATTTTCCTGTAAATAATGAATCAAATTGAAGTTTTCAATGATGGAATTTAAGCAGAGCCAAGTCAATGATGACAGAAAAGTTTAGTTACTGGTATAATTCTCTATATGAATTATTCTCTATACCAGTAAACTAAGGGCTAAGGGAACACGTCACCATTGTTTTTCAAGTGTCAACACCATAGGTCTTGGTAACAGAATGGTTACTAGAAACGATGGAGTCAGCCCCATCCCTCTCCTTGTAGCTATTCCTCTCCTCACAGATATTCCTCTCTTCACAAACATCTCAGGAGTGAGTAGATTTTCTGTCTCTATTTCCTCACTTCTTCATCTGCTCCAATATGGCCTTAAGATCCATCTGCTCCAATATGGCCTTAAGATGCATCACTCCACCAAAACAACTGGTGACTTTAATCACCAGTCACTAGGTCACTTAATCCATCCAGTACATGCATTTTTATTAGGTGCAATACTGTCCCCAAGGAGGCCAAAAAAAACCCCCTAGATATTAATTTGTGGCTCTCCAAAAACTCACAGCACATAAACAAAGTTATATCTGTGTATTAAAATTATATTGGGGGGGCAATTAGAAAAAAATGTCTAAAAGGTTCAATAGGGGGACAATAATGAAGAAAAGGTTGAGAAACACTGATGCAACATTTTTCAGTCTTAATTTTACTTGCCCTCTCAGACACATTTACTATTGCTAACCACTCCCTCCTTCCGGAAACTGTTCTGTTCCTTAGCCTCTGTGGCACAATACTTTCCCTGAATTTCCTCACATACTTCTTTAGACCATCCTTCTCTGTTCTTTGCAAGCCCATCTGCTCTACACTAGGTGTTCCTCAAAGCTCAATTTCAGGCCTTCTCCTTTTCTTACTCAATACCTTCCCCCCAGGTGATTTTATGTATGCCCTCTGCTTCAGTTACTATACACTACCATCTATAACTCACAAAGCTATAGCACCACCACAGATCATTCCCCTGAGAGTCAAGCCTATTTATCTACCTGCCAATTTGACATCTCCACTTGATGTCTCACAGGTATTCTCTTAGGAAAAAAAATTCACAGCTTTGGTCAGATTCACAGGTTAAGAACAACTGCCATATAGTAGTTTAAGAAGGGATCATAAAATAAAAAATGATAGTGCTAAATTTAAAAATTGATTTAAAAAACAATTATTCCATAAACAAGTTTCTATTCTCCAATGTCTTCAAAGCCTCTGTTGTAAATATATGTTTTAGTTAATACACAATAGAAACTAGACTAGATCAGAAATCAATATGTCAATTTATCTGTTTCTCCTAGAGCAATGGTGTGAATACAATTATAGTGATTCTCTGGCCATGCCAAAAGGTATTCTGAAACCAGCATCAAGCTTCCAGTAAAAGAGAGGTTAAGAATATAAAAGACTGCAAACAGGTTTATAAAGTGCTATATTGGGTGTTTGCACAACTAAAAAATATGTCAATATTTACATTTCGAAGAGAATGAAAATAAGGTGATATCAAAGGGAAACTGGATTTAAAATATATTTTCTTACAATTTCAACAACTTAAAAACTCTTGTTAGTCGTCTTTCATATAATGCCACAGCACTAATCCTTCACAAAGTTGAAATAGAGACCTAGAACCAAAAGCAAGGACTATTTCCAAAGCAATCACAGAAATCTGCCAACACCAATACTTTCAAATAAAAGGATTTCTGCTTCTAAGATTAAGAAACAAGCTTATTTACTTCAGGAGTGAAAGAGGTGCCCTGTTGGAAAAATAACTTCCCAAGCAGGTGGAAGAAATCTGCCTCTTTGATGTAACAGGATTAAGGTCTAACTTAGAAGTCTAACTTTTTTTCCTGCTGTTCCTGTTTTTTCTGTTCAACCTTTCTCTTGCCTCCCAATTCCATGATTCTGACAGTATTCTTCCTTATGACTTCAAATGGAACAAATTCTAATGTTTCATAGCAGAGTAGGGTGACTATAGTTAGCAACAATATATTGTATCTTTCAAAATAGCTAGAAGAGAGGACTTGAAATGTACCCCCCACATAGAAATGACAAATACCCTGATTTGATCATTACGTATCCTATGTATATAACAAAATTTCACATAATATGTACTAATATGTACAAATATAATGTATCAAAAAAGAGAGAAATCACTAATAAGAATAATTTAACATTTCCTACCGGTACTCTCTACTTGGATTTCCTTTTAGCACTTCAAGCCCAATATGCTCTAAACTAAACTTATCCTCGTCACCTCTACCACCTTCCTGGCAAATCTGTTTTATAGTATAACATGTACCCAGTGGCCTATGCCATAAATCTGGTAGTTATCCTTGAATTCTCCTCTGACAAAATCCTATCAAGTCTCTTAATCACTCTTAAAACTACCTCCTCCTCTTTGCCTCCCTGGCCTTGTCTTATGTGGCAGGCCATGTTATAAACTTCAAAGACGTTAGGTGATAAAGTCAAATAAATCTGGGGTTGAATCCCAGTTCTGCCACTTGCTAAATGTACCCTTAATCCGAGGCAAATTACCTAACCTCTCTAGGGCTCATTTTCTCATCTGCAAAATGAAATGAGTAATAAAATCTACCTTAAAAGGTTATTGAAGCAAGTAAATAACCTAGTGCCTCTAAAGCATTCAACACTACGCCTACCACATTGTAAAAGCACTCAGTGAATGCTAACTACTGCTACCTTGCAGGATTACTGTATCCATTAAGAGGAGATAATCTATGTGAAGTGCTTGACACACAGAAAGGACTTACTACATAACGATCTTTTAAAAAATTAATTTCACCTCTCTTCTCTACGTACATTATTTCAATAACCTCCTAACAGTCATTTCATCTTATCCCCATGATGCCACTGAGCTCCCTGTTTTTAAGATAAAGTCAAATTTTCTTCTCATGACATACTAAGGTCTTTACAGTCATGTCTATCCTTATTTCTTCAGGCTCACCTATTGCCATTCCTTTAGCTCCAATCACATCAGATTCAGAGATGTCACATTCTCTCACGAAGCACTGCTTTTGCAATGCTATCCCTTTTTTTCTGGAATTCCTGTCCAGCCTTTCCCCTCTCAAATTCCCATTTTGTCTTACACTATTCCCACAAATCCTTCAAAACTCGGCTCAGGAAGTCCTCCCTTTCCTTCTGCCACCCCATATCCCCAACTTTGGCTTTAAAACAGTCTCTGTGCTACTACATATTCTTGTACTTTTTTCCTTCTAATGATAAGCAGCAGCTAACATTTATTGAGCACACACTATATTTGTGATTCTGTACTAAGCACATTTACATGTTACCGCATTTAATCCTTGCAGGAACTTTATGAGGTATATATCATTATTATCCTCATTGTATATAGAGGAAACTGAGGATTACAGAAGTAACTCTCAAAGTCACACAGCCGGTAGGTAGCAGAGCTGGGACCTGGAAACATATCTCCCTATGTTCTTAACCATGTGCTGTATTGTCTTGTAATACTAAATATATGGTATTATAATGATCTATTTGCAGTCATGTGTCACCCAATTATGGAGATACATTCTTTAAAAAAAATGCATCTTTGTCATGAAAACATCATAGAGTGTCCTTCCACAAACCTAGACTAAAAAATATGTCAATATTTACATTTCGAAGAGAATGAAAATAAGGTGATATCAAAGGGAAACTGGATTTAACATATATTTTCTTACAATTGCAACAACTTAAAAACTCTTGTTTTTATGGTATAGCCTTATTGCTCCTTAGCCACAAACCTGTACAACACATTACTGGACTGGATCCTGTAGGCAACTGTAACACAATGGTAAGCGTTTGTGTATCTAAACATAGAAAAGTACAGCAAAAATACAGTATAAAAGATTAAAAACAGTATACTTAAATAAGGCACTTACCATGAATGGAGCGTGCAGGACTGGAAGATGCTCTGGGTGAGTCACTGAGCAAGTAGTGAGTGAATGTGAAGGTCTAGGACATGATGATATAGTACTGTAGACTTTATAAACACTGTACACTTAGACTAAAGTTACAAAAATTAATTTTCTTTCTTCAATAATAAATTAACCTCGGCTTACTGTAACTTTTTAACTTTATAAACTGAATTTTTTTACTTGACTCTTATAACTCTTAGCTTAAAACACAAGCATGTTGTATAGCTGTACAAAAATATTTTCTTTCTTTGTATCCTTGTACTATGTGCTTTTCTATTAAATTTTAAAACTTTTAAACTATTTTGTTAAAAACTAAGACATAAATACATGTTAGCCTAGGCCTACAGAGGGTCAGGATCATCAATATTACTGTCTTCTGCTACCACATCCTATCCCACTGGATGGTTTTCAGAGGCAATAACACTCATGGAGTTGTATTCTCCTATGATAATGCCTTCTTCTGGAATACTTCCTGAAGGACCTGGCTGAGGCTGTTTTACAGTTAACTTTTCTTTTAGAATATGATAGTAAATATATAAACTAGTAATATAGGTGTTTATTATTGTCAACTATTATGCATTGTACATAACTGTATGTGCTATACTTCTACACAACTGGAAGCACAGTAGGTTTACACAAGCATCACCATAAACACATGAGGAATGCATTACAATGGCTACATGACTAGGTGACAGGAATTTTTCAGCTCCACTATAATCTTATGGGACCAACAGTGTACGTGCAGTCCATCACTAGCCAAAACATCTTTATGTGGGGCATGACAGTATTTATCTACTTCCCCATTGGTTAGTCAAACTTATCTAGCTAGATTCTTGAAGATAGGGATTATGTCTTTTCATTTCTTGCATACCCTATGTCTAGCACCATCTCTGCCAATTAATAGATGCTCAATAAATAGCTGCTAAATCAATGAATGAAATCATATCATTTTATTCTTATAACCACTAAGTGAGGTAAAGTAGTTATCAATTACTGTTTATAAAACAGATGTATGATTATTTTAGAATGCTGCTAAGGTGGTTTTGTCTTCAAGTTAAATTATATAACTTCCATGCAAAGAAGGCATAAATGATTTAGTTTCTTCAATAAGTAAAAGGCAAAATTAATTTTTAATTATTTGCCAACTAGCAATACAAGATTAAGTCTTCTGCTACCATCTGTAAAGCAATCAGTCCTTCATACTTTTTCTGAGTTCAAGAGTATAAACCCAAGAGGAAAAAGATTATCCAGTAGGAAATGGCAATAAAACAAAAGCCTTTAGCAGAAAAGCTTTCAAAGAAGGTCAGAAGTATTGCTAAAGAAAAGTCTCCCACTGACTATGCCATGTGGTAGATATGTCATGAGAAGATTTAGGTTAGACATCAAACACCCACAGCTGGGGTGTGTTGGCTTCAGTTAAATGAACTGAACTAAATTTCCATTTTGTCTTTTACCTGTTAGCCTGTAAAATGCTTACATATGAGCAATACAGAACTGAAAAGATCTTTTGATGCAGATCAGATCACAATTACAGCTAAAAAATTAGGCTATCCTAAGATAAATCTGGCCTAGATGAGAGAGTGAACTTCCTGAGCTGAACATCAACATGCTTAGATGCTGAAATGTTATACTACAGCTCTAAAGAACATTAAAAATAGAACAGTTCTTTGAAATATTTAAAGAGAATTCTACTTAAAAGTCACACTACACAACTTGATGAAGATTTTTTTTTCCAAGCATCCCAAACAGAGTCCACACACTTTTTTTTTATTTAATTAAAACTTATTATTATATTCAGACTATACAGAAGAAAAGTTGAAGGAAAAACACACAGACCATTTAAACAGTCTCACATACAGACCCACACTCGTACATCCAACAGGTGTTATTTTCCCGAGTTTAGCTAACTTTGCTCTTTGATGTCTTGTGGCAATTTGGGAACTGACTGACCAAATTACCAAGGGAGATGTTTTACATATTGTATTTTTTCCCATTAGACTACCTCCATCATGCACTGAATTGTCTTTATTATTCTAAAAGAAAATCTAAATCCTTCCCTATTTTGGATTATAGTCTGAAGTCTTATTCAATTAATTTGATGCCCAAAAATATTAAGAATAGTCACTCGTTTTGATTTTCTAATTGCACCCTCCTCCCAGTGAATGGGTAGAGGGTGGGGCGTAAGTAATGCCAGGGCTGTTGTCCTTCCCCAAGTCAAATGGGTCCTGCCTCTTTGTAAAATACCTGTATGCCCTGTGCTCTGAATATTACAATATAGTAATAATGAATTAAATACTTTTGGGGCATAGTTTTGTTATAGTTTTATTTTTTAATTTAACCTACCCCCACGTAGAACAGTTGTATAATGTAAGAAACTGACTAGGTATCCAATTGAATCCTTTGTTTTGTTTTGATTTTTGTTGTTGTTGTTTTAGCAGTAACCACAAAAGGACTCTTAAAATCAATAGGCTTCCTGCTATTACAGGTCAGTCTACATTTTATGTTTGATAGCTCTAAGAGCTACTTTCCATTCTCTGGAAGAATTTATGTAAAACTTTGTTATTTTTTCCCTCATATATTTAAAAGAATTCCCCAGTGAACATATATGAGCCTAAATCTGAACCTGGATTTTCTTTCAGGATTTTTAATAACTGATTTTATTCCTTTCAGTGATATGGGATTATTCAAGTATTCAATTTCTTCTTGTGTCCATTTTAGTTGTTTTATCCCCACAGGAGTTTATTTTACTAAAATTGTCAAATTTTTAAAATGTAAAGGTGTTTATAATGTTCTCTTACTGTGATTTAATGTCTGTAGGCTCTGTAGTAATAGTTCCTTTTCTATTCCTAATATTGGTACATTGTGTTTTTTCTTTTTTACTGATTAGTAAAAGTGATACATCCTTGGCAAAACAAAATTTTTAAAAGAACCAACTTTTGTCTTTGATTTCCTCTGTTATCCATTTGTTTTATATTTCACTGATTTCTGCACTTACTCCTATGGCTTCTTTTTTTCTGATGTAATAGGCAGTTTTTCCCAAGCTTAAGATAGAAGGTGAAAACATTGATTTGTAGCCTTTTTTTTTTTGAATTTTTTTTTTATTATACTTTAAGTTCTAGGGTACACGTGCACAATGTGCAGGTTTGTTACATATGTATACACGTGCCATGTTGGTGTGCTGCACCCCTTAACTCGTCATTTACATTAGGTATATCTCCTAGTGCTATCCCTCCCCCCGCCCCTCCCCACAATAGGACCCGGTGTGTGATGATCCCCTTGCTGTGTCCAAGTGATCTCATTGTTCACTTCCCACCTATGAGTGAGAACATGTGGGGTTTGGTTTTCTGTTCTTGCGATAGTTTGCTGAGAATGATGGTTTCCAGCTGCATCCATGTCCCTACAAAGGACACGAACTCATCCTTTTTTATGGCTGCATAGTATTTCTTGGTGTATATGTGCCACATATACTTAATCCAGTCTGTCACTGATGGACAACCCAAGTCTTTGCTATTGTGAATAGTGCCACAATAAACATACGTGTGCATGTGTCTTTATAGCAGCATGACTTATAATCCTTTGGGTATATCCCCAGTAATGGGATGGCTGGGTCAAATGGTATTTCTAGTTCTAGATCCTTGAGGAATGGCCACACTGTTTTCCA
>NW_016815818.1:938942-983700 GCF_001698545.2 Rhinopithecus bieti | reverse complement strand
AGGCTACTCAGGGGTCAGGGATCCACTTGAGCAGGCAGTCTGTCCGTTCTCAGATCTCAACCTCCGTGTTGGGAGATCCACTGCTCTCTTCAAAGCTGTCAGACAGGCGCATTTACCTCTGCCGAGGTTTCTGCTGCTTTTTGTTTAGCTATGCCCTGTCCTCAGAGGAGGAGTCTACAGAGGCAGGCCGGCCTCCTTGAGCTGTGGTGGGCTCCACTCAATTCAAGCTTCCCGGTGGCTTTGTTTACCTACTTAAGCCTCAGCAATGGCGGGTGCCCCTCCCCCAGCCTCGCTGCCGCTTTGCTGTTAGATCTCAGACTGCTGTGCTAGCAATGAGGGAGGTTCCGTGGGCATGGGACCCTCTTGGCCAGGTGTGGGATATAATCTCCTGGTGTGCCATTTGCTAAGACCCTTGGTAAAGCACAGTATTAGGGTGGGAGTTACCCGATTTTCCAGGTGTTGTGTGTCTCACTTTCCTTTGGTTAGGAAAAGGAATTCCCTTCCCCCTTGTGCTTTCCAGGTGAGGTGATGCCTCGCCCCGCTTCAGCTCTCACTGGTCGGGCTGCAGCTGCAGACCAGCACCAACTGTCCGACACGCCCAGTGAGATGAACCTGGTACCTTAGTTGAAAATTCAGAAATCACCCGTCTTCTGTGTTGCTCACACTGGGAGCTGGAGGCTGGAGCTGTTCCTATTCGGCCATCTTGGGCACGCCCCCACCCCGCAGCCTTTTTTATTTTATATTAATTGTAATCAAGGCTCTGACATTCCCTTTAAGGACTGCTTCAGTGACATCTAAAAAGTTTTAAATATGATTTATCTTCATTATTATTCTCTCAAAAGTATTTCCTAATTGCCATTATAATTTTTATTTGATCCATGATCCTTTAGAAGTACTGCTTATTGATTTCTAGTGTAGTATCACTAAAGTTACAGAACAGACTCTGAAAAATAACCCAAAGTAAGATCAACTTTGGAAAATGTTCCATGGGCACTTGAAAGGAATACATTCTGTCACAATTCAGTGTTTTTACAAATGTTTCCACTTTTCTTAAATTTCTAGGCATAAATTGGTTGGGTCATATAGTAGGTCTATATTTAACAGTATAAGATATTAAACAGTTTTCCAAAGTGGTTGTGCTCTTTTCTACATATGATACTAATACATGAGTTACAGCTGTTCTATATCCTTGCTGCTATCTGATACTGTTAAGTTTGTTGCCTTTCCCTCCCTAAGCTACTCTAGTGAGTCTGAAGTGGTACCTCATTGTGTATATAGTGAGTTCTTATTTTAAGATTATATTTTTCTATTTGATTCTATTTTATAGATTCCAGTTTTTTGGTGCAATTCTCCATATTTTCATCCATTTTCTCCATCTCTTCCTCTAGTTACCTGAGCACATTAATCAATTATTTTAAAGTCTACTAATACCGGTATCTTGCGTCACTGGAGTCTGTTTCTGTTGTCTTTTCTTTCTCTTGGCTTTTGGACATCTAGTTCTAAGTATGTACTTAGAAACTTTTGATTGAATACTGAATATTGTTTTAATTTTTTTAGAGGCTTTAAATGATATTATCCATAACCAGAGAAAGTTCACACTTTTCTCAGCTAGGCGCAAAGTACACAGTTCATCCTCTTAATCTAGTCCAGACATCAGCAGAATCAAGGCTGCTTTGTACTTTAGGAACAGTTTATTCTACTGTCAGTTAGACCATGTTCTTACTGTATGCTCTCCCTAGCTCAACTGAAAGCCTGGTATGTACACTGGGCCCTTTCTCCCCTCCCCCAACCCAGTGGGTCCTGAACTCTACATCTCCTCGTCATCACAGACTAATAGATTCTTAGCCTGTTTTCCACATATTTTCCATTTAGCCTTCGTGTTTTCTTAGACTTTGGCAAATGTCTTCAGGAGAATACTGATTAAATGTTTGAGGCCCTCGAGTCTCCACTTTTGTTACTGCAGCTCCTTAAGACCACCAAAAGCTCTGCTTGTTTCTCTGTCACCCAGCAGCAGCCCTGTACCTTATCCAATGTCATGCTGAAACATATTTTGAAAACTCCTTAAGAAACATTTAGTTCCTATTGTTCCCAGAACTTTAGTTATTTTCACATGCATATAAATCAGACCTCCCTTAATATTTCACATGCTCCTTAAGCTCATGGTCACAAACTGAACTCACTAGCTTCCCGAAAAATCTGTTCTCTGAACATTCCCTATTTATGTTAATAGTACTAACTATTCATTCAATTATCTAAGAAAAAAGTTTAGAAACTACCCTTAACCCCTCTTCTCAACACCAAAGCCATCAAGACTAAGAATTTGGTTATCAAAATCTATGGATTCTACTTCTTAAATATTAATAAATATGTCACTCTCTGTTCCTAGTGCCCTCATCATCCCCCACAACTACTACAATAACTTCTTAACTGGACTCTGCCTTAGTTTTCTTTTTTAGATTATTCTATATGCAGCTGCCAGACTGATCTTTGTAAGATTCTAATCAGATTATAGGACTTTTGCCTTAAAATCTTCCAACAACTTCGTTATAGATTCTCTGCCACTTCACTTCACTTGGGGTTTAGCTACCTCAAATTTTTATTCCCCAGACATACCTTATGCTTCATACGAAGCTCCTTGACCATCTGACAAACTTCAATTCATCCTTGAAGATGTAGTTTAAGTATTAACTCATCTATAAAGCATTTCTTGACCTCCCTAGACTATCCCTGCCTCACTTTAAGCATTATAATTACTTTTTGTCTCTTTTTCTCCTACTGTCTGTCCTCTCTTGGTGCTCATCCTATTAATCTTCATCATCATCACTACTATCACCACTACCACTACCATCATCATGGTAGTAACAGGTACTTTTTATTGAGATCTTATTAAATGTCAGATACAATGTTAAGTACTTTACATACATTTCTCCATTTAATGCTATCAACAAACTAGAAGATCAATATTATAATCTCCATTATAAAATTAAGGATATTGAGGCTCAGAGGTGAAGTTACTTGCTTAAGTTTACTAAGTTCATAAGGGATACATACATTCAAACTTAAGTCCATTTGTAAATATGTACTATCCTGTCATATATTCTAGTTTTATATTCTCAGCATAAAGGACAGTCCCTGGCATGTAGTAAGTTTTCAATAAATGTTTGCTTTGTTGTTGAAAAGTACTAAACAAGATAATATATGAAGGCCCTTGTGAATTACAAAATTCTGCATGAATACTATTATTGCCTCTCACCTTGACTCTGTTTATATGTTATCCTAATTCACCATCCTTATCCCCTTCCCTGCAAAACACGTATTTATCCACCCAAACCCAACTGATGTATAATATTTTCTCTAACTCTCCAGATAAAATCGTTAATCCCCTCTTCTGTGCTCACATGGACTCTGTACCTATCTCTGCAACTGCACTAATTATATTACTTATTTGAATATATTTGTTTCTCATCCTCCCTCCCCAACTTATGAGTTCTTCAAGAAAAGGAATGAATTTTATTTATCTTTGTATCATCTGAGCCTAAGACAGTGCCTATGATATGCAAGATAAAAAATAAATGTTTTCTGAATAAATGCAGAATCACTCTTAGACCTGGATAAGAGGGGAGCCCTTATCACGAGACCCACATTTTTAATAGTCCCACTTTGGCCTGTCTCTGACCATTTCTCTTCCCATAGTCCTCAGAGACTAAGCAACTAGGGGAAGGTTCGCACCTGAAGCCTATGACTGCCCACCTATACTCTGTTCCAGGTAGCCAGGCCCCTGGAATTATTTACTCAAACTTTCCAAGTGCATTTTTAGGGTATACACAGTTCTGTTCCCCACCTTTATCTTCCTCAGAGCAGGCTGCACCTCTCGTGTGCATCTAGGCTCAACGGGACATTAAGGGGTGACTACTTACAGGCATGTACTCAGAACTTGGATATCTGGGATGAGTTGAACCATAGCATGTATCCAAAATTCATCGAGTACAAAATAGAGGTATGAATAAGAATAGAAAGGGGGTGGACTGGAGGCTGACTCTCCCCAAACTGCCATTCATGTTTCTGCAAGTAACTCAGAGGAGTTCAAGAATTACAAATTTGAGTCTGACCTTCTAGTCACTATGAAATCATATTTGTCAAGGTGGAACAACAGAATATGTGTCATTTAACAGTTTTTTAGCTCAGTTTATGACATTTAAATACTTAGATGTAAGTAAGGTACATAAACTTGTATTTGTAACGTGAGCCCAGTACTACAAATATTAGAGGCAGGCTTAAATCAATTATCCCATGAATAAACTATAAATAAATGAAAATACATGTGAAATCACTTAAAATAACCCAATAAATATTTCCTTTGACATAGCTACTATACCAGCAGTCACTGTTGTTTTAAATGAATTCTTCTAAATAAAGAATACTGCTATTACAGAAACAGTTGCCCATTAAGATGAAGGAAAACTTATTAGTAATACAAGAGAAGAAACGGATTACTAATTAAAAGATTTTTTTTTCATTGAGATGAAATAGCATTGAAAAGGAACTAGGAAACTTTTAGGTCCAATAACTACCCATTTGGGAAATGACTCTTTATTCAATAAATGGTGCTGGGGTAACTGACTAGGCAAATGCAGAAGAATGAAACTGGACCCCTACCTTTACTATACAAAAACATTAACTCAATATGGATTAAAGATTTAAATGTAAGACCTCAAACTATAAAAATCCTAGAAGAAAACCCAGGAAGTACCATTCTGGATATCAGCCTTGGCAAAAACTTTATGACTAAATCCTCAAAAGCAATTGCAACAAAAGCAAAAACTGACAAATTGGACTCAAACTAAAGAGCTTCCTCACAGCAAGAGAAACTATCAAGGGCATAAACAGACAACCTACAGAATGGTAGAAGATATTTACAAACTACGCACCTGACAAAGGTCTGATATCCAGTATCTGTGAGGAATTTTTTTTTTTTTAATTATACTTTAAGTTCTAGGGTACATGTGCACAACGTGCAGGTTTGTTACATATGTATACTTGTGCCGTGTTGGTGTGCTGCACCCATCAACTTGTCAGCAATTTAAACAATTTGGCCGGGCGTGGTGGCTCACACCTGTAATTCCCCCAATTTAGGAGGCTGAGGCGAGCGGATCACCTGAGGTCAGGAGTTCGAGATCAGCCTGGCCCACATGGCGAAACCTTGTCTTGACTAAAAATACAAAAATTAGCCAGGCCTGTAGTTCCAGCTACTCGGGAGACAGGCACGAGAATCACTTGAACCCGAGAGGCAGACATTGGAGTGGGCTGAGAATGTGCCACTGGACAGAGTGAGACTCCATCTCAAAAAGAAAAAAAAGAAAAAAAAAAAAAAAAAACACCAAGCAAAGCAAAAAACAGCCCCATTTAAAAAGTGGGCAAAAGACATGAACAAATACTTCTCAAAAGAAGACATACAAGTGGCCAATAAACATGAAAAAATGTTCCACATCACTAATCATCAGAGAAATGCAAATCAAAACCAAAATGAGATATCATCTAACACCAGTCAAAACAGATATTACTAAAAAGTCTAAAAATAACAGGTAATTGCAAGGTTGCAGAGAAAAGGGAATGCTTATTCATTGTTGGTGGAAATGTAAATTAGTTCAGTCACTGTGGAAAGCAGTTTGGAGACATTTCAAAGAACTTAGAACTACCATTTGATCCAGCAATACTATTATTTGGTACAATGAATCCTTCTACCAAAAAGACACATGCATTCATATGTTCATCGCACCACTATTCACAACAGCAAAGGCACAGAATCAACCTAGGTGCCCATCAATGGTGAACTGGATAAAGAAAATATGGTATGTATACACCATGGAATACTATGCAACCATATAAAAGAATGAAATCATGTCCTTTACAGCAACATGGATGCAGCTGGAGGCCATTATCCTAAGCAAATTAACACAGAAACGGAAAACCAAATATTGCATGTTCTCACTTATAAGTGGAAGCTAAACTTTGGGTACACACAGACACAAAAATGAAAACAATAAACACTGAAGACTACTAGAGGGAGGGAGAGGGGAGAAGCAAGGGCTGAAAATTACCTACTGGGTACTACACTTACTATCTGAGTGACAGGATCATTTGTACCAGAAACTTCAGCATCACATAATATACCCATGTAACAAACCATCACCTGTACCCCCGAATCTAAAATAGAAGTTGAAATTATAAAAAACAAAACCGAAAAGACCCCAAAGACTATTCATTATGTTATTTGAACACATTTCTAGCACTTTACAGTAACCTATAGCAATTTTGTTATAGTATTATATGGAGTATTTCAAAATAAAAGTGTTATTGCCTTATATTTTATAGCACTTCACAAATTTCAAACTATTACACATATTAGCACTTTGTTTAGTGCCTTATGCATAGTATGTCAATAACATCTGATGAAGTAAATCCTCATACTGGATTTCATTATAATCTTTTCTTTCTTTCTTTCTTTTTTTTTTTTTTGAGACGGAGTTTCGCTCTTGTTGCCCAGGCTGGAGTGTAATGGCGCGATCTCGGCTCACTGCGACCTCCACCTCCCGGGTTCAAGTGATTCCCCTGCCTCAGCCTCCCAAGTAGCTGGGATTACAAGCATGAGCCACCGCGCCCAGCTAATTTTATATTTTTAGTAGACATGGGGTTTCTCTATGTTGGTCAGGCTGGTCTCGAACTCCTGACCTCAGGTGATCCACCTACCTCAGCCTCCCAAAGTGCTAGGATTACAGACATAAGCCACCACACCCGGCCCATTATAACTTTTTATGCATTGTTTATAAGTCACTAGGCACAATGAAGTTTGTCAAGACAACTGGGGTTGAGGTCTAAGGAGCACAGTAAAAACCCATAGCCTGTAGTGCCAGCTACTCAAGAGGCTGAGGCAGGAGAATTGCTTGAACCAGGGAGGCAGAGGTTGCAGTGAGCCGAGATCACACCACTGCACTCCAGCCCAGCAACAGAGTCTCCATCTCAAAAAAAAAAAAAAAACAGAAAAGAAAAGAAAAAAAAAAAGAAATGCAACTGATGGAGAAGAACTTCAACTTGATAAAGCGCATCTACAAAAAATGTACAGCTAACATCATACTTGATGGTAATAAACTGTAAGTTTACTTGCTGGGATAAAAAACAAGGCAAAGATGTATCCTCTCATTAACATCATACTGAAAATCCGTGCTAATGAAATAAGGCAACAAAAGGAAACGGCATACGAATCGGGAATGAAGAAATAAAACTATCTTTGTTCACAGGTGACATGATCATATCATAAAAAAGTCACTGAACAAGCTGCTGGAACTTATAAGTGATTACAGCAGGGTTGAAGGATACAAGTTTAATATACAAAAGTCAATCACTTTCCTATATACCAGCAATGAACAGGTGGAGTTTAAAATTAAAAGCACAATACCATTTATATGATTTCCAAAATGAAAGACTTAGGTATAAGTCTAACAAAATATATGTAAGATCTACAGGAGCAAAAACAACAAAACACTGAAGAAAGAAATCAAAGGACAACTACATAAAATGGCGAGATAATCTATGGTCATGGAAAGACTCAATATTGTCAAGATGTCAGTTATCCCCAACTTGATATATACATTAACTGCAATCTCAGTAAAAATCTCAACAAGTTATTTTGAGGATATTGACAACCTTATTTAAAGTTTATGTAGAGAGGTAAAGCCAACATGACATTAAAGAAGAAAAACAAAGTTGAAAGACTGAAATTACGCGACTTTAAGACTTACTATAAAGCTACACGTCACACCCACTTTTGCCAGCACCCAGGTAGAGAACCAGAGGGCCTGAGGATAGGACTGCCTCACCCACTACCACCACTGCAGGCACTGATGCTTGTCATCCGGGTGCCTGGGGATCAACCCACCTTACCCACAATGAGATATCATCTCACCACAGTTAGAATGGCAATTATCAAAACAACAAAAAGTAACAAAAGCTGATGAGGATGTAGAGAAAAGGGAACTTTTACACACTGTTGGTGGGAATGTAAATTAGTACAGAAATTATGGAAAACAGTATGGAGATTTCTTTTTTCTTTTTTTTATGGATATAATTGGTTTTTTTAAATTATTATTATTATACTTTAAGTTCTAGGGTACATGTGCATAATGTGCAGGTTTGTTACATATGTATACTTGTGCCATGTTGGTGGAGATTTCTTTAAAAAAAACTTAAAAACAGAACTTCCAGATGACCCAGCAACTCCATTACTGGGTATCTATTCAAAGGAAAAGAAATCAGCGTATCAAAGGGCTACCTGTACCCCCATGTTTACTGCGGCACTATTCACAATTGTCAAGATACTGAATCAACTTAAGTGTCCTCAACAGAGGGACACAAAGAAAATGTGGTATATATACACAATGGAATACTATTCAGCCATAAAAAAGAATAAAATCCTGTCATTTGCTGCAACACAGACGGAACTGGCAGTCATTATGTTAAATCAAACAAGCCAGGCACAGAAAGACAAACATCGCATGTTCTCCCTCACATGTGGGAGCTAAAAATGCTGATCCCATAGAGGTAGAAAGTAGAATGAATGATAGTTAACCAGAGGGTGGGAAGGGAGGAGGGGATGAAGAATGGGTTAATAGTTAATGGTATAATCATACAGTTAGATAGGCAGAATAAATTCTACTTACTGGTAGCACAGTAGGGTGACTCTAGTTAACAATAATTTATTGTGTATTTCAAAACAGCTAGAAGATTTGAAATGTTTCCAACACAAAGAAATCACAGTGTTTGAGATGACAGATATCCTAATTACTCTGATTTGATTATTACACATCACACATTTGATCATACACATTGCATGGTATAAAAATATCACATGTATCCCATAAATATGTACAATTATTATGTATCAATAAAAATATGTAAGTAAAGCTACAATAATCAAGATAGTGTGGTAGGGCAAAAGACAAACAGATTGATGGAACAGAACAAAGAGATCAATGGAACAGATCAGAGAACCGAGTCCAAAACACACAACCACATAAATGCAGTCAACTGATTTTTAACAAAAGAGCAAAGGCAATATGATTAATAAAAGATGGTCTTTTCAACAAATGGTGCTGGAACAATTGGACATTCACATGTAAAAAAAAATGACTCTAAACACAGATCTTACACCTCTCACAAAAATTAACAAAATGGATCATAGAGAAAAATGTAAAATGCAAAACTACAAAACTCCTAGAAGGTAACACAGGAGAAAATCTAAGTGACTTTGGGTATGGCAGCGACTTTTTTATATATAACACCAAAGGCACAATCCATGAAAGAAAGAACTGATAAGGTGGATTTCATTTTGCTCTGCAAAAGATACTGTCAACAGACGAGAAGACATGCTACAGACGGGGAAAAAAATGTTTACAAAAGACTGATAAAGAACTGTTATTCAAAATATACAAAGAACTCTTAAAATTCAATAAGAAAAACAAATGACTCAAAAAATGAGCAAAAGACCTGAACAGACACATCATCAAAGAAGATATACAGATGACAAATAAGCATGTGAAAAGGTGTTCCATATTATATGTCATTAGGGAAGTGAAAATTAAAACAATGAGATACAACTACACACCTACCAGAATGGCCAAAATCCAAAATACTGACAAACACGAAATGTGGCAAGGACGTCGAGCAACAAGAACTCTCATTCCTTGCTGGTGGAAATGCAAAATGGGTATAGCCACTTTGGAAGACAGTTTGGTATTGTCTTATAAAGCTAAATATATTTTTACCATATGATCCAGCAATCGTACTCCTTGTTATTTACTCAAATGAGCTAAAAGTATGCCCCACAAAACTTGTACATAGATTTTAAAGTAGCTTTATTCATATTTGCTAAATATTGGCAGCTAACAATATGTCCTTCAGTAGGTGAATAACTAAACTGCGATACATTCAGATAATGGGATATTATTCATACTAAAATAAATGAGTTATCAAGTCATAAAAAAGCACTAGAGGAAATGTACATGCATACTTCTAAGTATAAAAAGCCAATCTGAAAAGGTTACATACATACTGTATGATTCCAACTACATGACATTCTGGAAAAGGCAAAACCATGGAAGCAGTAGAGTTCAGTGGTTACCACAGGATAGGGTGTAAACAGGGAGGAATAGGCAGAGCACAGAGGATTTTAGGGAAGTGAAAGTACTCTGTATAATACCATAATGGCAGACACATGACATTATGTATTTGTCAAAACCCATAGAATGCCTAACACTAAAGGTGAACCCTAATGTAAACTACGGACTTTGGGTAATAATAATGTATCAATGTAGGTTCATCAGTTCTAATAAACTGTACCACTATGGTGCAGGATAGTGACAGTAGGAGAGGCTACGCATTTGTGGAGCAGAGGGTATGCTCTCTGTACTTTCTGCTCAATTGTGCTGTGAGCCTAAAACTGCCCTAAAAAAATCAAGTCTAATAGAAAATCGAACCAAAAAACCAAACCATAGCTCTTCACCATCTTCTAATACTTCACCCAGATCAAAAACAGCTGTTTTCAACATGGATCAGAGGGCAAAACCATTACCTTTTCTAAAGTTCATCTTCCAAAAACATCTTAACTGGCAATTTAAGGCTCACAGGGCGGATTAAATAACTTACTTTTCAATTTTCTTCTTTTGTTCTTTTTGCCTTTGTTGTTCTTTTACTTGTTCTCTCTCAATATCCATGAAAAGTCGTCTATGTCTCAGGTACTGCTTTTGACGCTAAAGGAAAGAAGTTAAAATTACTAAGATTCTGCTTTCAGAGGAATTTCCAAGGAAGAAAAATATTCTTATACCATAGACAAAAACAAACAGCAAGCAAACAAAAATAGATGATATAGAAGTTACATGGGATTAAGTCTTTAATTTCCTTCTGTCTATGATCACTCAGGATGTCACATACACAAGAATTTTACATTTTCAAGCACATAGCTATTATATGTCACATACACAAGAATTTTACATTTTCAAGCACATAGCTATTATATGTTAATAGGCAAACCAGAGAAAGTATTTACTCTGTGTTACTCTGAAATATTTACTCTGTGTTCCCAAGTAGTAAGTACCATAAAAGCAGGGCCACAGAAAGAATGTAGAAGATATTTTATAACAGAACCAATAGTTACTTTAACTTTTCAAAATTAAAACAGTATCACAAAAGCATACTCTAAGCCTAGCCTAACATGGCACGGAGGAAGGTAGAAGGGCTGAGGTATACTAAAGCCTCAGACTCACAAACAAAACAAGTAGAATAAAAGCAAGTGCTACTAGACTGTATGTGATCTGTTCATACCTCTGGATTTATATATACTCTTTTAAATACACAAGCTATTCAATGAGCAAAAAGCATGTCTATGTATATACCAGAGTAGTGCAGGGCTTTTTGCTAAAAATTATTGAAGGTCTATACTCAATACTGATGATGCATCGGAATCACCAGTGGTATTTTTAAAAAACAAAAATGCCCTAAACCTCCGTTTTCAGATATTGATTTGGTATATCTGGTTTAGATCTAGGCATATTTGTATTTTGAAAAACGCTCCCCATCTGATTCTGGTGCATGGCCAGGGTTAAGAACTATTGGTTTAAACTAACTTTAGATTGAAAAGAGAAAAAAAAAAGAAAGCCATAAAGTAACTATCTTCCTTTAAATAAGTAATACTGGCAAATATACATTAGCTGGAGAAATTTATTAGTATCAAATAATTGGTTTCACATCAATGTACCCTAACTCATAGGAGCTTAGAAAAGAAATTCAACAGATTATAACGAGTCAAGCAACTTTTATTTTATTTATGAAATTTGTGGTATTAGCTCTTTTATGTGTTAGGACACAACAAATTGTTTCCAATTTCTCATATATTAATACTATCATGGTAGAAATATTGGTGTCCAAAAGCAGTATCATTACATACCTCTTTCTTATCTTCTTCTTTATCTACGCCAGACTGAAATGCCAGTGGAGCTTGGAATTCAGTGCTCAATCCTGATTGATATCCATCATAAGCCTGTTAGAAGGTCCAGTCACACAAAGTGACAAAATTACCAAAAACTACCCCATGAGCCATTCTGATATTTTTATCTATTCTTTTCTTTTGCAAACTTGGGCTTAACTGGATAAAGAAGCAAAATAAATAAATAAATAAAAGGGGATATAACTAATAAAATCAAAAAAGAATAAAAGGAAGCCATGTTAGAAGGAATTAACCAAACATAAAATAATAAATAGAAGAAAAGGATTCAGGTCAAAAATATGAATAAACAAAAAATTAAAATGTTCAGAAAATTCTTTTAAAGTGGTCACTTGAAATCACTGCCATGAGTACACTTGGAATAGAATCTAGGATAAATAGCCAGATTCCTTAATATTTCAATTCTACATATGATCACTTTGAATTTATACAACCCTCTTAGTGTGCATGAGTCCAGAGAAAAATATCATATCAAACAACTGGAATGGCATGGAGGAAACAGGCTAATTTCCACCCATGTTTACTGGGAAAGTCTTACAACATAACTTGGTATATCTACTTGGACATTAGATAGGTCAAATAATGATCTCCAACTTTCAGAAATAAAAAGTTTAAAATATTTAATCTTTAAAGTTTAAAAGTTATTTATCTTTCAACAAGGTTGCAGGACACATGATCAATATACAAAAATCAATTGTGCTTCTATACTTGTAAAGAACAATCTAGAAAGTAAATTAAGAAAAAATTTACATTTACAATATCTTCAAAAGAATAAAACACTTAGAAATTTAACAGAGGAAGTGTGAATTTTATACTCTGAAACATACAAAACATTGTTTAAAAAAAAATGAAAGATGACCTATATAATGGAAAGACATCCCATGCTTATGGACTGGAAGACCTAATATTGTTAAGATGGCAGCATTCCCCAAATCAATCAACAAATTTAATAAATCTCCATCAAAATGTCAGTTGTTCTTGGCAGAAATTGACAAGACGATCCTAAAATTCTTGTGAAAATGCAAAGGATCCAGAATAGCTAAGACAGTCTTGAAAAAGAACAAAGTTAGGGGACTCACTCTTCCTAACATCAAAACTTACTACAAAGATACAATAATCAAGACAAATTGTACTAATTCAAGGATAGATATGCTATAGATCAATGGAATAGAAGTGAGAGTTCAGAAATAAACTCTTACATTTATAATGAATTGATTTTCAATAAGAGTGCCAAGACAATTCAATTGAAAAATAAATGTCTTTTTAACAGATGATTCTGGGACACAGGTTATCCACATGCAAATGAATGAAGCTGGACCTCTCCCTAACACTATACACAAAAATCTACTCAAAACTGATCATAGGCCTAAATATAAGAGCTAATACTATAAGACTTAGAAGATCGCATAGGAGTAAATCTTTGTGATTTTGGCTTAGGTAATGGGTTCTTAGATATGACAATAAAAGCACGAACCATGAAAGAAAAAGTAGACAAATTGGACTTTATCAAAATTAAAAATTTTGTGCTGCAGAGGAAACCACCAAGAAAGTGAAAGGCAACCCACAGAACAGGAGAACATTTGCAAATCATATGTATCTGATAAGGGACTTGTTTGTGGAACATATTATGAATTCTCATACTCAATAATCATAACACAAATAACCCAATTACAAAATGGGCAAAGCATCTAACAGTTCTTCAAGCAAGATATACAAATGGTCAGTAAGTACATGAAAAAGTATTCAATATCATTAGCTATCAGGAAAATACAAATCAAAAGTACAGTGAGATGCTACTTCACACCCACTTGGATGGCAGTAATTAAAAATATAGATAATAACAAGTGTTGATGAGGATGTGAAGAAATTGAAGCCCTCAAATACTGCTGGTGGGAGTGAAAAATGGTGCAGTCACTTTGGAAAAATCAGTTTGGCAGGTCCTCAGAAGGTCAAGCACAGTTATCACACGTTCCACCAATTCCACTATGAGGTGTACGCCCAAGAGAAGTGAAAAATATGCCCACAAAAAAAAACTTGTACACAAATGTTCACAGCAGTATTATTCCTAACAGCCAAGAAGAAATAAGCCAAACTTCCATCAATAGATGAATAAAATGTGCTATATGCACAAAATAGAGTATCTTTCAGCAATGAATAGGAACAAAGTACTGCTATATGCTACATCAATGGATTTTGAAAACATCTGCTAAGTGAAAGAAGCCAGTCACAAAAGGCCACATCTTTCATGGTCTCCTTTATATAGACTATCCAGAATAGGCAAATCTGTAAAGACAGAAAATAGCTTAGTGGTTGCCTAGGACTGGAGGTGGGGCTAAAGGGAAAAGGGGAGTGGTACAGGACTTTTAGGGGGTGACGAAAATGTTCTGAGATTGATTGTGGTTAATGCCACAAACACAACCTGTGATTTTTGCACAACCCTGTAAATACTAAAAACACTGTATACTTTAAATAGGTCAATTGTATGGTATGTGAATTACAGTCATTCATTATTTGCATATTCCATATTTGCAAATTTGCCCATTCAGTAAAGTTTATGTGTAATCCCAGTACTCGCGGTGTTTCTGCAGGCCTTTGCAGACATGCATACAGCTGCGAAAAATGTGAGTCACCCAATATGCATGTTGCCAGCTGAGGCTGACCAAGGTGATACTCTGCCTTTTTGTTTCAGCTATCATACTGTAAACAAGTGTCCTTTTACAGTCTATTTGGTGCCAAGTTTTGCATTTTGTGTTCTATGTTAGTGATTTCACTGTTAAAATAGTCCCCATGCATAGGTGAAGTACTATTTATTATTACTAAGCACAAAAAGTCAGTGGTGTACCTTATGGAAAAAATATGCCTGTTAGATAAGCTTCATTCCAGCATGAGTTACAGTGCTGTTGGCTGTGAGTTCATGTTAACAGATCAACCATATATATTAAATAAGGTGTTTTAAAGAGAAATATATATAAAATAAGGTTATGTAGTGATTAGCTGACAAAAATGGTATGACCAGAGGCTTGCAGGAATCTACCCCAGTATCTCCCCTAGGAGCAAAAATTCAGTATTTCCTGATTCAGTGTTTGTAACTTTATATAACACAACTACTATGCATAACAAGAATAAACTGTATATATCAATAAAGCTATTATTATTTAAAAAGTTATTTGTTTTGTGACTCTAAAAGTCTGAAAATCTATACAGCAAAATGTTAATGAGAAATACCTCTAAAATTTTGGTTATCTTTTCATTTGTGTTTATCTTCTCTACAATAAAATGAAATTAGTTTCTGTTTTCAATAAAGAAAACTGAACTCCCAGTACTGGCCAATGACGAAACACACTTTGGGCTCTCTCTCTTGCTCTCATTGACTGTAACTAAGACTTCCAGGAAATGTAGCTCCTGGGATCTGGAGAGTGTAGGGGGTAACCTAGAGAGAAGTGAGCTAGAAAGTGGACCCCTTAATTCTGTGTGTGAACTGGCACATACCTCAGAATCACCCCTGAACTGCGCACGCATGGGACAGACCTATAGGAGTATAATGAAAGCTTTGAAAACTAAACTAACATTGGAGCCACTGTGCACAGGAGAGATCACTTACAGTTGGAATTTAACCAGGTTGACTGCCTGCTAGAACAAACAAACAAACAAAAGATACAATATTCTTCAGAGGATTTTAACAGAAACCAGTCTCAAAATATAATATTAAAAATGTTAGCCTGGTGGCTAACATGGTGGCTCATGCCTGTAATCCCAGCACTTTGGGAGGCCAAGGCAAGTGGATTACTTGAGGTCAGGTGTTCAAGACCGGCCTGGCAAACATGGCAAAACCCCGTCTCCACTAAAAATAAAAAAAAAAATTAGCCAAGCGTGGTGGTGGGCACCTGTAATGCCAGCTACTAAGGAGGCTGAAACATGAGAATCACTTGAACTCAGGAAGCAGAGGTTGCAGTGAGCCGAGATCACACCACTGCACTCCAGCCTGGGTGACAGAGCAAGACTTCATCTCACACAAAAAAAGTCTAGGATACAACTTAAAGTTAGTTGACAAAGAAGAAAGCAGGAAGATGTGACCAATTTTGAGGGGTGAAGATAATAAACAGATCCCAACGCCAGGGTGACCCAGATGTTGAATTACCAGACAAAACCTTTAAAGCAGTGATTAATACTGGATCTATGAGGTAAAGGCAAACCCAATTGAAGTGAAAGAAAATATAGAAGTTCTCAGCACAAAATAAAACTATCTAAAAATACAGATCCAAATTTTAGAGACAGAAAAACACAACATGTGAAATCAAAAATTCACTGGATAGACTCAATAGAAGAATGAAAAAAAAGTCAGTGAACTTGAATCTACTGGATCAATATAAATGATCCAATGTGAAGAACAAAGAGAAAAAAGAAGACTGGAAAAAAAATGAACAGCATGTCGATGATGCATCTGTGGGACAATATCAAAAGGTCTAACATTTGTGTCAATGGAGTTGCAGAAGGAAAGGAGAAAATAATTGGTACATAAAAAACATTTGAAGACATAATGGCAAAAAACTTTCCAAATTTGGTCAAAGATACAGATTTACAGATTGAAAATGTTCATCATACCTGAGATGGGATAAACTAAAAATCATTATGCCCAGACACATCATAATTAAACTGCTGGAAACCAAAAAATAACAAGAGTTTTGAAAGTAGCCAGAAAAAATAGACATATTATATATAGAAGAACAATGATGCAAATAAATACAAATTTACTATCAAAGACTGGAAACTAGAAGACAGTGGAACAATATTTTTAATGTGCTGAAAGAAAAGAACTGTCCATCCAGAAATCCATATCCAGTAAAAATATATTTTAGGACTGATGACAAAAGATATTCTCAGATGAAAGAAAATTAAGCAAATGCATTGCTACAAGACCTGCACCACAAGAAAAGGTAAAGTTAGCCGGAAAATGATACCAGGGAGGAATCTGAAACTTCAGGAATGAAAGACGAGCAACAAAAAGAGTCAATAAGTGGAGACTCTCGGCTGGGCACAGTGATTCACGCCTATAATCCCAGCACTTTGAGAGGCCGAGGCGGATGGATCACGAGGCAGGAGTTCGAGATCAGCCTGATTAACATGGTGAAACCCTATCTCTACTAAAAATACAAAAATTAGCCAGGCATGGTGGCAAGCACCTGTAATCCTAGGTACTCAGGACGCTGAGGCAGGAGAATGGCTTGAACCCGGGAGGCGGAGGTTGCAGTGAGCCGAGATCACACTACTGCACTCCCGCCTAGGCAACAGAGTGAGACTCTGTCTCAAAAAAAAAAAAAAAAAGTAGAGACTCTCCCAAGTTTTTCACAAAAACATGTATGATTATTGAAGGCAAAAAAATGGAGTTTTCAGTGTAGGTAGATGGAACACCTATGACAATTATAACATAAAGGGGAAAGGGTAAAATGACCTATCTGATTATAAAGCTTTTACATTTACTTAATGTGGTAAACTATTAACTCAAAGTAGACTGTGAAAGGTTTGGTATGTATATTGTAATCCTCAGAGCAACCATTATAAGATAATATGAAGAGATAAGAGCCAAAAAGATACTAGGTCAATTAGAATGAAATTAAGTGATATTCAAATAAAGAGACTTCTGCTTGAAGCCACAGTGCAATAATAGAACGGAATTTACCTTTCTCCTGAAGGCTGAAAAAACAAAAAACAAACAAAAATCTATACAACAATGGTTTTTAAACACTGGCTATGAGGAAACACAGGATGATTACTTCTCATAGACAGGAAACAAATGTGGTCAGCACTACAATTGTCCTAGCTTACTGCCTGAATAATTTCTAGTCCACAACATGGAGAGAGGGATTCCAGACAGACCTTGGCAGCCTCTCCGGGGAATGACAAGAAGAAACCACACTGTACCTTTAGCACTTTGCTTGCAAATCTCAGCTAAATTTCCAAGTTCATTGCTTATAAGTTATGTCTTCCATACAACTGTAGGACACAATTTAGTTAAGCTTCCTACCACTAAATAACAAGTTTTACCTTCCCCCAGTTTCCAATAACATGTTCCTCATTTCCTTGAGCTTCACTGGCAGTATTTTTATTTATTTTATTTATTTATTTGTTTGTTTATTTATTTATTTATTTATTTTTGAGACAGAGTTTCGCTCTTGTCGCCCTGGCTGGAGTGCAGTGGTGCGATCTTGGCTCACCGCAACCTCAGCCTCCCAGGTTCAAGTGATTCTTGTGCCTCAACCCTTGCAGCTGCGATTACAGGTGCATGCCACCATGCCTGGCTAACTTTTATATTTTTAGTAGAAATAGGGTTTCACCATGTTGGCCAGTCTGGTCTCAAACTCCTGGTCTCAAGTGATCCGTTCACCTCGGCCTCCCAAAGTGCTGGGATTATAGGCATGAGCCACCACACCCAGCTGACAGTATCTTTAATGTACACATTTCTACCAATATTTTGCTTCTAAAAATGAAGATATTCTCTAAAATGATGGCCAGGAGCAGTGGCTCACACCTGCAATCCTAACACTGGGAGACTGAGGCAGGAGGATCACTTGAGGCCAGGAGCTCAAGACCAGAGCAGGCAATACAGCAAGACCCTGTCTCTACAAAAATAAAAACATTAGCCAAGCATGGGTAGCACAACCTGTAGTCCTAGCTACTTAGGAGGCTGAGGCAGGAGGATCACTTGAGCCACCCATTTGAGGCTTCATTGAGCTATGATTATACCACTGCAATCCAGCCTGGGCAACTGAGTGACAATCTGTTTCAAAATACAACAATAATTTAACAAATGATAAAGGCTTTCTCTGTCATGGGCCTCAAAATTCTTCACCTCTATCCATTACCCATTTTTTTTAGCCATTTCCACATTTTTTCAATATTTGTTTTAGCAGCACCCCATTCCCAGTACCAAATAGCTACAAACAGGAAACAACCCAGATGTCCATCAATAGGAGATTGAATAAACAAACTGTGATATATTCAGATAATGGAATGCTATACAGCAATGCAAAGAACACATTATTGATGCAGCAACATGAATGAATCTCAGAAACATTATGCTGAGTAAAAGGAACCTTACACAACAGGATTCATACTGTATAGGAAGGTCTAGAACAAAGAAAACTGATTGTGGAAGAGTCAATGGATAAATGGATAATCAAAATGTAGTATATACATTCAGTGGAATATTATTCAGCCTTAAAAAGGAAGTAACTCCTATAATATGCCATAGCATTATGCTAAGTGAAATAAGGCACGCACAAAAAGGCAAATACTGTATGATTTCACTTATATGAGGTACCGAGAGTAATCAAATTCATGAAGACAGAAAGTAGAATTGTGGTTGCCAGGGACATGGGGAGAAGAGACTGAGAAATTACTGTTTAACATGTATACGGTTTCAGTTTTACAGGATGGAAAAAAACTCTGGAGATGGATGGTGGTGATGGTTGCACAACAATGTGAGTGTACTTAACACCACTGAACTGTATACTTAAAAAGGATTAAAATGAGAAATTTTATGTTATGTATATTTTATCACAATTTTTTAATGTGTCTACATTTACGTGTATATAAATACTTATAAAGAGGACTCAAAGGATGCATACAACTCTTGACAGTGATTAACTTTGAAGAGCAGAGAATTAGCAGGTGGGGCTTGAAGAGAAAACTTTTCCTCTGAGATAGTAAGAATAAGTAATAACAGCAACAAAAAGAAAGTAAATGGTTAAGGCAGTTATTGTGTGATAGCTTTTATTTTCTGTATGAAAGTTGAGAATATGGGGGTGCAGCAAGAAGTTTAAGGAGTATTTAAGATTTAGAATAGTCAGTGTAGAGCACTGGAGAGCAAGGTGGTAGGGAATAAGCAAGAAAAAATACTAAGCAGCCCTGGGAACCCAGCTGTGACTGGAAACCCTAAGTATGAATGTGGTATAAATCTATATTATTAAAGTGTTTTGCTCAAAAAGGCTAGATTATTTGGCAGCGTAAAAGGAGAAAAGATGGTTAGGCGCAGTGGCTCACACCTGTAATCCCAGCACCTTTGGGAGGCTCAGGCGGGAGGGCCACCTGAGGTCAAGAGTTTGAGACCAGCATGGCAAACATGACGAAATCCCGTCTCTACTAAAAATACAAAAATTAGCCAGGCATGGTAGGACATGCCTGTAGTCCCAGCTACTCAGGAGGCTGAGGCACAAGAATCACTTGAACCCGGGAGGCGGAGGCTGCAGTGAGCTGAGATTGCACAACTGCACTCCAGCCTAGGTGACAAAGTGAGACTCTGTCTCAAAAAAAAAAAAAAAGGAGAAAAGGTTATTCCAGGGTTGAAAATTTCCAGGGACAGTAATAGCAGAAGGACAAGAGATTCAGACCACCAAAGCTGTAACCTGAACTGAATAGTCTGGAGTAAGTACCCCTCTTGTGTGCTTTGTGAATGCCCTATATGTCCTCTATTGCTAATTACGCTGCTTCATAATTATGTTTATGTATCAGTCTCTCTTCTTTAGATTGTTTGAAATTTGAGTGTTTTGTCTTGCTCACAACTGTATCTTTGATATTTAGTATTTAAACAATGGCTAAAACCTAAAGGGTGCTCAATAGATGTTTGATTGATTGGCTAATCCATTCAAAACATATCTACCGAGTGACTACTAGGTACCAGCCACTGTGCCAAGTGCTGTTCATATAATGGTAAATAAAACAGGTATGGTACCTCTCTCACAAAGCTTATGGGCTAGTGGGAAATCTCTAGACAATAAGAAAACAAGTAAACTAATAATTAACTACAAATTGTTTTGTACTGAAAAGGAAACAAACAGAATGCAAGGATAGAGAAAAACAGAAAAGAGGAGATCTATTTTTGATAAGGTGGTAAGGACAGTCTTTTCCAAGGAGGTGATATTTAAGCTGAAACCTGAAGGATAAGAAGGGACCGACTTTATGAAGGAAAAAGGGAAGACTACCCGGACAAGAGGAAAAAACATATGCAAAAGACTGGAGGTAGGAAAGAGCCTGGCAGGGCTCAGGATGTATAAATGACAATGTAGACTAAAACACAGCAGCATACCCTTAGGCCAACCTTATAGACCCAAACTAAAAATCACCAAGAGTTGCAGTTCAGTCCTGAAAACCTCAGCCCAAACTCTATTTTCTGCTTCTTTGCCTCCTTAGAATTCTGCTCTCTTAAAGAGGCCAAAAGAAAACTTCTCTCCAGTCTCTTTCATACAGCCTAACACTGCTGGTTGCCGTAAGCCTTTGTTTTAAAACATAAAATCGGAAAATAAAATTATGCAGAAAGGGGTAAAATTCCAGTGATAAAACCAAACTTCAGTTAAGCCACAGAAAATCTTAGTAGGCCAGGACATTGTAATATTTTCTTGAAAAACTACAGATTTTAACTCAATGCCCCCAAACCTTAGGCAAGAGGAATCTAACAAGCTCCAGCCCAAACCTGATTAGTTTATTTCTTGGTGCTCCTGCCTTATGCTCTATCAGCTTACTGACGGCAATCTAGCCCTGGCCATGGGGTGGAAGATCCTCATAAATCCCTGCCCTCAGAACTGCTCATTTCTTCCCCTCTCACACTGTAAAAGACAATGGCCATCAGAAATATGCCTTTTATAAAAATACATATAAAATTATACTTTTTCAAATGGGCAATAAATGCTCCCCAAAATATCCTAGGTTTCAATGAGAGACCTAAAATAATCTTAGGATTAGGATAATAATCTTGGGACACATTTTGCACTGTATGAAATAAAACAGGAATGTGCTTCTTGATCAGCCTGACCACTCCCAGTTTAGTAGGTACCTACAATCTTGTCTAAATTCTACTGCTCATACTCTGTGGTGTGCTCTACCTGTCGTCTGCCAGAAGTCTCTCCTGGTGCGTGGGTGAAAGGTGCTAATGGCCACCCAGAAGCAAATCCTCTGGCCATCTTTCAGCTGACCAAACAGATGGCTGCTGCCTAAAGTATAAGCTCTAAAAGATACAAAAACACTTACCAAATTGTGTGAGCAGTGGTATCACAGTAGTGATAATACTGTAGGCTTCAGTGATAGCCCTGAAGTAATCTAAGTAAGTCAGAATAGTCTGATATATTGTGGCATAAAAGTAGACATTCTACTTCTTGTCACCGTTCTGGATCTTAACTCTACCTGCGAAGCAATCTTAAATGTCATCTATAAACCAATGATAATAACAGTATCTATCTTCTATGGTTATTATGAAAATCAAGATACTTCATATAAAATTCCAAAACCATTTTGGCGGTGGTAAGTGTTCAATCAATGTAAACTGTTATTCATAATACTAATAATACTATTGTTAATATTAAAAACAACACGATCATCATGATCTTTTTTGGTAATGAAACTATGATAAGCCCAACTCAAACTCTAACTAATTTGCTTTCTGCTGCTTACTCTTTACTATACCCTGCTCTACCTGCTCTCTGGCAGAGCCTGGATCTCGGATTTCATGTAAAATATATCCATGGCGCTCTGGAAGTAACTCCTTTCTCCATCTCTCATCTGTCATATCATATGAGGCCTGTTCATAGTTCCTGTGCTAAAAGACAACATAAACACTGAACATAAATTATCCAAGCAGGATCATCATTCCTATGACAATAGTAAAAGCTTCAGTGAAGACGACTGAAGTAGTTTCAGTAGGTCAGAATGGTGTGATACATCACAGAACAAAAGAACGTTTTATTCTTTGCCCATTATTACTGACCTTAATGCTAAATTCCTGAAGCAGTTACACTGCCCTGTCAATCTTCAGCCAAAAAAAAAGCAATTCACACTCTGCTACTTACTCAATATATTCTGCTCTACTTCTCTAGGAGAGACTAGATCTTGAATATTGTGTGAAACATACCGATGGCACTCCAGTAATATTTCCTCTTGCAATCTCCCATTTCTCAAAAGATGAGGGTAGTTTGATATGCTTGTTCTAAAGGAACAACCAAATACAAAACTGATTGTCTAAGCAGAAATGATGGGCTAGTGACAAGATTATAGACTTCAGTGACAATCCCAGAGTAATGAAACTAGATGAGGATAACAGAACACAGTTAAAGCTGTGTGTGTGTGTTGTGTGTGTGTGTGTGTGTGTTTTCAACATAAAAATTTCCAAACATGCCTCAAAGTAGACAAAAAAAAGTATAATGAATCTCAAGATTCAACAGTTACACAGATTCAACAATTAGCAACATTTTGCTTTTTTATCTATCTCTTCTCCAACGTTTCTCCTGGAGTATTTTAAAGCAAATTCCAGATTACTCTGGCACATTTTGAAATAACCAAAAACATTATACTCTTAGCTTAATTCTGGAGGCCTTAATTCTATGTATCCCACAAACAAGCTAGTTTGACAGGCTTCGGCCTCAATGTTATATAATTTAGCCTTGTTCCTCTTTTAGAAGGTACACAGTCCTCCTACTGTATTCAGTTCTACCTGTTCTCTAGGGGAGTCTTGGTCCTGGATTTTAGGTACAACATATTGATGATAGTCCAGAGGCAATTCTTCTCTCACTCTCTCTTCTCTCATAAAAGATGCAGGTTGCTTGAGAAACATGTTTTAAAGGAAAGAACAATAGAAAAAAAATTGTGTAATGCTAATCATAATATCTAAGCATCAGTGAAAACTCCAGAGAAATGAAACCAGGTAAAAATATTCTGATATATTTTGATATGAGGGAGATGTTACACTTTTAGCTCAACTATGTAGACCTTAATTCTTAATCCCATCATGGACAGAACAGTCTGACGAACTCACCAATCCTAAGTATCTTCTAGTTCCTACATTGTTCATGTAGGGGCATTATGCTTGCAGTGATACTGTTAGCTTTGGTAAGAGCTGAATACTTATCTTATTAAATTAAAATAGTCAACTGATTCTGGAATAAGATATGAACATGATACATCAGCCTCAGAAATCACAGAACTGATTTTGATTCATATAGTTCCCTAGACCAGGGTCTTTTGTACCACTGAAGTACAAAGTAGAAGAGAGAGAAAAAAAAAGAGGAAACCAGGAGAAACTGAATTGTTTAGGGTTTAACACTCTATGCTCCTGAAGCAGTTACTCTGTTCTAATAGGACTTAGGATCATCTTCCCACTAATGTGGGAAGGAATAAAAAATACTATATTCTGGCCAGGGACAGTAGCTCACGCCTGTAATCACAGCACTTTGGGAGGAAGAGGCAGACATATCACCTGAGGTCAGGAGCTAGAGACCCGCCTGGCCAACATGTCGAAACCCCATCCCTACTAAAAATACAAAAATTAGCCGGGCATGCTGGCATGTGCCTGTAATCCCAGCTACTCGGGAGGCTGAGGCAGGAGAATCATTTGAATCCAGGAGGCGGGGGTTGCAACGAGTCAAGATTGTGCCACTGCACTCCAGCCTGGGCGACAGAGCAAGACTCCATCAAAAAACAAAAACAAAAAAACAAAAAAAGCCACTATTTTCTTAGGTTAGCTCCAAAGTCCCTCAATCTAAAATTCTTCCTGTTTATATCTTTTTCATTCTGCTCTACCTGGTTTATGATGCCATCCTGGTCCTGGGATTTGGGAGGCAAACACTGATAATCTGCCAGAGAAAAGTCTTCTCTCCCTTTCTCATCTGTCATATCAGAGTATGGCTCCTCAAAGTGTACTTTCTAAAAGAGAAAATAATCATAAACTATAAATTGTCTAGTAAGACTAACATGATAGCAATAATATTCTAGGCTTCATTGAAGGCCAAAGGGTAGCTTTTTTCAGGATAATATAAGACATGGAATAAAAGAGAAACCCATACTTTTTGTCAATTCTGAAGTTTAGCTGAGAACAACCTTTGAAAACTTCAAATTATACTCTAAACAATTCAGTTCCTGTTGGTCTCTGTCATTTTTCTTTTCTACCTTGCCTCTGATGGAGGCCTGATGATGCATGCATAGAAGATCCTGATGGACATCCAGAGGAAGCGCCTCTCTCCCTCTCCTATCTATCAAAATGGATGTTGGCTGCTTCAGATCTGCTTTCTAAAAAAGAATAAACACAACATATCAATTCAGTTAAGAATGACAGGTTAAGACTTTAGGTTTTAGTAAGAATTCTGGAGTTAACTAAGATCAGAACATAACTGAGCACCTTATGGAATAAAACAAAAAACTACACTCCATTGCACAGAAGTCCAACCACAACCCTAAGTAATCTAATTCCTGTTGCTCTCTTTCTTCTTCCTTGTTGCCAGAAATATTTTTCCTAATGAAGAAGATGAAAAATAAAAGTTAAATTGTTCATAAAATCTGGGTAGAGTGTTGATTTAAAAAATTAAAGATCGAAAAAGAAAAGAAACAGCAAATTGTTTATTTAGAGTAATATGCTGCTGGTAATACTATAACACTTAGTAAGAGCATTGGAGTTTTGAGAAACCAATCAAGAAACTATTTTTTCCAAGTATGGATCTCCAAATCAGGTACAATATACAGCATACCTGGTTTTATTATGGTTTGCAGATACTGTGTTTTTTACAAACTGAAGGTCTGTGGCAATCATATGTCAAGTCAATCCACTGGCGTCACTTTTCCAACAGCATGTGCTCGCGTAATGTCTCTGTGTCACATTTTGGAAATTCTCACAATATTTCAGACTTTTCCATTATTATTATATCTGGTATGGTGATCTGTGATCGGTGATCTTTGATGTTACTATCCTAATTGTTTTGGGGCGCCATAACCACACTCATGTAAGACAGCAAACCTAACTGATAAATGTGTGTGTTCTCAGTGTTCTACCACCGGGCCACCCCCCTACCTCTCCTTACGCCTCCCTATTCACTGAGACACAACAATATTGAAACTAGGCCAATTAATAACCCTACAATGGCCTCTAAGTGTTCAAGTGAAAGAAAGAACCACGTCTCCCACTTTAAAGCAACAGCTAGAAATTATTAAGCTTAGTGAAGTAGGCCTGTTGAAAGCCAAGACAGTCCGAAGGCTAGGCCTCTTGTACCAAATAGCCCTGTTTTGAATGCAAAGGAAAAGTTCTCGAATGAAATTAAAATCTACTCCAGTTAATACACGGTAAGTAAGAAAGCCTTATTGCTGACATGGAAAATGTTTTAGCGGTATGGATAGATCAAACCAGCCACAACATCTCCTTAAGTCAAAGCCTGACCCAGAGCAAGGCCCTAACTCTCTTCAATATTATGAAGGTTGAGAGAAGTGAAAAAACTACAGAAGAAAAGTTGGAAGTTAGCAGAGGTTGGTTCATGAGGTTTAAGGAAATAAGGTGTCTCTATAACATGAAAGCACAAGGTAAAGCAACAAGTGCTGACGAGAGGCTGCACAAGTTATCCAGAAGATCTAGCTAAGATCACTGATGAAGGTGGCTACACTGGACAACAGATTTTCAGTGTCGACAAAACAGCCTTATAGTGGAAAAAGATGACTAGGAGTTTCACAGCTAGAAAGAAAAAATCAATATCTGGCTTCAAAGTTTCAAAGGACAGGCTGACTCTCTTGTTAGTGGCTAATGCAGCTGGTGACTTTAACTTGAAGCCAATGCTCATTTACCATTCCAAAAGTCCTAGGGCCCTTAAGAATGGTACTAAATCTACTTTTCTTGTGCTTTGTGAAGGAAATAACAAAGTCAAGATGACAGCACGTCTGTTTACAGCATGTTTTACAGAATATTTTACACTTACTATTGAAACCAACTGTTCCAAAAAAAAAAAATGCCTTTTAAACTGCTCATTGACAATGCACCTAGTCACCCAAGAGCTCTGATGAAGATCTACAAGGAGATTAATGTTGTTTTTTCATGCCTGCTAACACAACATCCATTCTGTAGCTTGTGGATCAAGAAATAATTTTGACTTTCAAGTCTTGCTTTTTATAAAATACATTTCTTAAGGCCATATCTGTCACAGACAGCGATTCCTCTGATAGATATGGACAATGTAAGTTGATACCCTTTGGAAAGGGTTCACCATTCTTAATGCCATTAAGAACATTCATGAGTCATGGGAGGAGGTCAAAATATCAACTTTAACAGGAGTTTGGAAGAAGTTGATTTGAACTCATGAACTTTGAGGCATTCAAGACTTCAGTGAAGGAAGTAATTGTAATGTGGTAGAAACAGCAAGAGAACTAGAATTAGAAGTGGAGCCTGAAGATGTGAATGAATTGCTGCAATCTCATGTTCAAACTTAAATGGATGAGGAGTTACTTCTTATGATGAGCAAAGAAAGTGTTTTCTTAAGATGGAATCTACTGTGAACATTGTTAAAATGACAACAAAGGTTTAGAATGTTACACAGACTCAGTTGATAAAGTAGTGGCAGTGTTTGAGGGAATTGATTCCAATTCTGAAAGAAGTTGTGCTGTGGATCAAATGCTATCAAACATTATCACATGCTACAGAGAAATATTTCGTGAAAGGAAGAGTCAAATGATGTAGCAAACTTCATTATTGTCTTAAGTAACTTCCACAGCCACCCCAAACATCAGTAAACACCACCCTGATTAGTCAGCAGATATCAACATTGAGCCAAGATCCTTCACCAGCAAAAAGATTATGGCTTGCCGAAGACTCAGATAATCGTAAGCTTTTTTTTAGCAATAAAGTATTTTTAAATTAAGGTATGTACTTTTTTAGGCATTATGCTATTGCACACTAATAGACTACAGTATAATATAAACATAACTTTTATACGTAATGGGAAGCCAAGAAATTTGTGTGACTTACTTTATTCCAATATTTGCTTTATTGCAATGGCCTGGAACTGAACCCACAATATCTCCAAGTTATACTTGTAGTCCTTATAAATCCCTCCTCAAAACCCTAAGTAACTTATTTCTTCTTCTTGTGTCTCCTTTCCACTCTATTTTACCTGATATTTTGGTAGAAAATCTTGGTCCTGACATTTGGATAGAATATTCTGGTCGTTGGAGAGAACATGCAGGTCTCTGGGGAGAAAATCTCGGTCCTGACATATGAGTAGAATATTTTGGTCTTTGGGAAGATAACCTTGGTCTCTGGGTAGAAAATCCTGGTCCTGACGTTTGGGTAGAATATTCCAGTCTTTAGGGAGAACATGCCGGTCTCTACATAAAAAATCCTGGTCTTTAGGTAGAAAATCCTGGTCTTGATATTTAGGTAGAATATCTTGGTCTTTGGGGAGAACATGTTGGTGTCTGGGTAGGAAATCCTGGTCCTGATATTTGAGTAGAATATTCTGGTCTTTAGGGAGAACACAGTGGTCTTTGAATAAAACATCCTGGTTTTTAGTTAGAAAAGCCTGATTTGGGGGTAGAAAATCCTGAGTTTCCAACATAATACTCCTTTCTTCTAGCTCAATACTCTGGGCTTTCAGCATAATACCCTGAGTTTCTGTCTTAATAGGCTGGCCTTCTGGCTCAGTGGCCTGGCCTTCTGGCTCAGTAATCTGAACCTTCAGCTCAACAGCCTGGGTATCTGGCTCAACACTCTGGATTCCTGTCAAATCACCCTGGGTTTCCAGCAAATCACCTTGGGCTTCTGGAAAATAATCCTGAGCTTCTGGAAGAATATCCTGAAGGCCCTCAAAATGTATCTGCTTTTGTTCTTCGTCTTCCATCAGAACAAATAATGGATTTTTGAATTTTACTTTCTAAAAGTGAACATAAACACCAAATACAGAATGTGAGTTAGTAGCAATACTCTAGGTTTTCCAAAAGATTCCTAAAATAATCTCAAAATGATATGGCAATGAAGCAAATTACTAGAATAAAATGTGAAATTATAATCTTTGTCCAACTTAACAAAAGCTAAATCTACAATCCTAAATCAGTACAACATTACTGGCAATACCTAGTCCAAATCACAGTTAATTTAATTTCTTGTTGCTTTACCTGAACTCTGCCGAAAGGTTTGTTCTTATCTTCAGAAAGGATATCCTGCTGGTCTTGCTGGTCTCTCCCAAACAAATCTTCTTTCACTTTCTCATCAGTTACAAGAGATGAAGATTCCTCATAGTCAGGTTCCTCATAGTCAAGTTCCTAAAGAAAAAAACAATGAAAACGTGCACACACACACACAATGTAGCTATTACAGACATAAACAATGTGATTGCAATAAAATTCTAGGCTTCAGGTCACTGCTACTATAATTTTAGTAGGTCAGCATAGTCAAATGTTCAAATGTTATAAAATGTTTACAGTGTAGGATTGTATAATGAAAACTAAAAAGATAATTGAAAGAAATGACAGTTGATCAAAATAAATGGAAAGACATAACATGTTTATGGATCAAGAGTACAGATTGGTAAGATGGTAATATTTCTCAAATTTACAACACTCCCTATCAAAATGTCACTTGGCTTTTCCTTGGCAGAAATTAATAAGTTAATCATAAAATTCACATGGAAATGCAAGGGACGCACAGTAGCAAAACACCTTCTTGAAAAAGAAGAACAAAGATAAGGGTCTCATTCCTCCCAATTTCAAAAGTTACCACAAAAGTTATAGGAATCAAGACATTGTAATACTGACACATACAGAACAATGGAACAGAACTGAAAGTTCAAAAATAAACCCTCAAATTTATAGTCAATTGATTTTTGACAAGAGTACCAAGAAAATTCAAAGAGGAAAGAATAGTCTTTTCAACACGTGATGCTGAGACAACTAGATACCTATATTCAAAAGAATGAAGATGAACCACTTATTTACAGCATACATAAAAATTAACTCAAAATGGATCACAGACCTAAAATCAAGAGCTAAAAATTATAAAATTCTTATAAGAACACATAGGAGTAAATCTTCATGATCTTAAGATAAACAATTATTATTAGATAATTCATCAAAAGCACAAGAAACGTAAGAAAAAAAGAAGTGACTAATTTTAAAATGTTGTGCCATAAACAATACTATTAATCAAGTAAGATAACAGTCTATAGAATGAACAGTCTATAGAATGGGAGAAAATACTTGCAAAACAACTATCTGATAAGGAACTTGTATCCAGAATATATATATTTTATATATATTTTATGTATAAATTTATATATAAACACTTAACAATTTGATAATAAAAGACAACCCAATTTTAAAATGGGCAAAGCACATGCATAGATGTTTTATCCATGAGAGTTATACAACTGGGCAACAAGCACATGAAGAGATACTGAAGATCATGAGTCATCAGGAAAATATACTACAAATCAAAAGTACAGTGAGATACCAACTCACACCTACTAGGATAGATATAACAGAAGAGAAGGACAATAATAAGTGTTGGAGAGGATACAGAGAAATCGGAACCCTCACATATTGCTAGTGGAAAACTGTTTAGCGGTTCTTTGAAATGTTAAACATGGAATTACTGCATGATCCAGCAATTTCACTCCTAGAAATGAATGTCCTAAAAGAAATGAATGTCCACACAAAAATGTGTACACAACTGCTCATACACAATCATTCATAATTCACAAACACGAAGAAGTGAAAAGAACCCCAAAGTCTACCAACTGATAAACAGATAAACCAAATGTGGTACATCTATACAATAAATTATTCAGCAATAAAAAGAATGAAGTACTGATACATCCACTACAATGTGGATGAACTTTAAAACATTATGCAAAGAGAAAAAAACAGTCACAAAAGACAATATATCATATAATACCTTTCATATGAAATGTCCAGAATAGGTAAACCTATACAGACAAAAAGTGGATCAGTAGTTGCCTAGGACTGAGGTTAAGGGCAAGGAGAGAATGAGGTACAGGGTTTCTCTTAGGAGAGAAGAAAATGCTCTAGAGTAAATCCCAAAGGCAAGATAGCTGGCTAGAAGCAGCCAGGAGGAACATCTGCTACCGAGACACTGGAACATTAGGAAGATGGTACACTCCTAGCAGATCTTTGGAGGGAAGGCATTAAGAGTGGACAGAGGGAAGACACAGATACTGGGCCAAAAGGGGAGGAAGCTGGGAACCTTGAATGGGGCTACCGTGCGCCAGGACTCGTCCCTGGCCCCTAATGGCTCCTGAGGAAGGGATGAACTGAACAAGTGAGAAGCGACCTGCTTACGCCACAGACCTCTGGAATCCTGGCAGCAGGAGACCCCACAACCCCCACTGACACTTGTCTTATCAGGGATTGCTGCTTAGAGAGGTGGTGGGATAGAATTCCAGCCAGTACAAAGCCTAGAGGATTTGGCACAGGAGTATCTGTAGTGGGGCATGGTCAGGCTGCCCATCCCCCAAGGCCCACTTTGTTCCCCTAGGAGACATTAGCCATAGAGGAACTGTCGGACGTGAACAGTGCAGGGCAATCTTGTCCGTGAGACAGGGCCAGTTTTACATGAGTGCACCCATCTACCAGCCTCTCCCAGGGCACCAGCCTGGTTGCACTTGCTTGCAGTGCAACCTCAGATGCCCACCAGGGTGCCTCCCTAAGGCCCACATAATAGCTCCTGTGCTGGCAGACGGTGCCTGACCATCACAGCAGACCACACCAACCAGCATGAGCCTACCTATGCCCTTCCCCCACTGCGTCCTCCCTCATGCCACTTTTCCAGCATGCACTCACCCACAGCAACTCCTACATCATTTTGCTCACATGTGTGTGCAGGCAGACCTCGCCTCCCCTTCCCCACCAGTGTGCATGCACCCCACCATGCCACTGCTGCCAATGTGAGCGCATGCTGCCTGCAACGGTGTGTCGCTACTGCCAATGCGAAGGCATGCAAGGAGATGAGTAGCCCCAACCCCTGCCCTGCACAGTCACTGCTGCATATGAATGCCTACATGGAGGGCACCAGCCCCATGCCTGCGAGCAGCCCATGACATGCTGACACTGCCACCACAGTGAACATGCACAATGACGCCGGTCGGCCCCACCCCCACTGCTCCATCCTCTGGTGCAGCACTGCAACCACCACAACTGCAAATGCCTACAAGGAGGCCAGCACCCCTGCACCTGCCAGCATCCCACCATGGCATGCACCCTGCCATGCTGCCACTGCTGCTGGCACATAAAAACAAGCATGAATCCCACTGCCACCACCCAAAAAAGTATTTTGGCTGGCACCATCCATCAGTGTGTTGTGACCAGCACCCTGGGAACACCTTAGCTCTTCCATTGTGGCAGGTTCCTAACCTTAAGGGGCCAGAGAACAAAGCCAGGGCCAATACCAGTTCCCTAGAGTTAAAGCACACAGTCCAAGAGTCATGAGCTGAGTCCTGGCCCCTAAAATCTTCCAGAAATGAAGCCAGTCAACTGACTGCACCTTATGCCAGAATCAAACCCCCAAGGACATCAAAGAGGATTTTTTTAAAAATCCAAAGGACAGTAACTTCAGAGACTGAAGAACAACACAGTCCACAAACATAAGAACCAGTGCAAGAACTCAAAAAGCCAGAATGTCTTCTTACCTCCAAATGACTACACTAGTTCCCCAACAATAATTCTTAACTAGTCCGAAATGACTGAAATAACAGGAACAGAATTCAGAACATAGATAGGAACAAAAATATCAACATTCAGGAGAACGTCAAAACCCAGTCCAAGGACTCTAAGTATTACAATAAAACGATACAGAAGCTGATAGACAAAACGGCCATTATAAGAAGCAAACTGATCTGACAGAGCTGAAAAACCACACTACGAGAATTTCATAATGCAGTAGTAAGTATTAATTACAGAATTACCAAGCTGAGGAAAGAACCTCAGAGCTCAAAGACTGGCTCTCCAAAATAACTCAGTGAGACAAAAATAAAGAAAAAAGAATAAAGAAGAATAAACAAAACCTCCAAGAAATATGGAAGTACATAAAAAGACAAAATCTATGACTCACTGGCATCCCTGAGAGGGAAAGAAGCCAAGCAACTTGCAAAATGTATTCATATTTTCATATTATCCATGAAATTTGTCCAACCTGGCTAGAGAGGCCAACGTTCAAATTCAGGAAATGCAGAGAAACCCTGCGAAATACTACACAAGAAGAAGACCATCCCCCAAACACACAGTTATGAGATTCTCCGAGGTCGAAATAAAAGAAAAAATGTTAAAGGCAGCCAGGGAGAAGAGGCAGGTCATCCATAAAGAGAATCCCATCAGGTTAATAGCAAATCTGTTGGCAGAAACCCTAAAAGCCAGAAGAGATTGGGGGGCTATATTCAGCATTCTTAAAGAAGAGAATTTACAACTAAGAATTTCACATCCAGCCGAACTAAGCTTCATAAGTGAAGAAGAAATAAGATATTTTTCAGACAACCAAATGCTAAGGGAATTCATTACCATCAGACCTGCCTTACAAGAGGTGCTGCAGAAAGTGCTAAATATGGAAAGGAAAGACTATTACTGGCCACTACAAAAACACACTTAAGTACATAGACCGGTGATACTAAAAAGCAACCACATAAACAAGTCTGTATAACCAGCTAACAACATGATGACAGGATCAAATCTGCACACACCAAATACTAACTTTGAATATAAATGGACTAAATGCCCCATTAAAAGGCACAGAGTGGCAAGCTGGGTAAAGAAGCAAACCCCGGCTGGGCGCGGTGGCTCAAGCCTGTAATCCCAGCACTTTGGGAGGCCGAGACGGGCGGATCACGAGGTCAGGAGATCGAGACCATCCTGCTAACACAGTGAAACCCTGTCTCTACTAAAAAAACACAAAAAACTAGCCGGGCGTGGTGGCGGGTGCCTGTAGTCCCAGCACTCGGGAGGCTGAGGCAGGAGAATGGCGTAAACCCGGGAGGCGGAGCTTGCAGTGAGCTGAGATCCGGCCACTGCACTCCAGCCTGGGTGACAGAGCGAGACTCTGTCTCAAAAAAAAAAAGAAGCAAACCCCAATGGTATGCTGTCTTCAAGAGACTCATCTCACATGAAACGACACAGATAGGCTCAAAGTAAAGGGATGGAGAAAAATCTACCAAGCAAATGGAAACCATCAAAAAGCAGGGGTTGCTATTCTAATTTCAGACAAAACAGACTTTGAACAAATAACAATTTAAAAAAAGACAAAGAAGGGTATTACATAACAGTAAAAAGCTCAATTGAACAAGAAGACTTAACTATCCTAGATACATATGCACCCAACACAAGTGCAACCAGATTCATAAAGCAAGTTCTTAGAAACCTATGAAGAGACTCAGGCCAGGTGCGATAGCTCACGCCTATAATCCCAGCACTCTGGGAAGCCAAGGTGGGCAGATCGTTTTGAGAGGAGGAGTTCAAAACCAGACTGGCCAACATGGAGAAACCCCATCTCTACCAAAGAATACAAAAATTAGCCAGGCATGATGGTGTGCACCTGTAGTCCCAGCTACTCACGTGGCTGACGTGGGAGTATCACTTGAACCCAGGAGGCGGAGACTACAGTAAGCTGAGATCATGCCACTGCACTCCTGCCTGCACGACAGAGTGAGACCCTGTCTCAAAAAAAAAAAAAAGAGAGAGAGAGAGAGACTGAGATAACCACACAATAACAGTGGGAGATTTCAACAGCCCCCTGACAGTATTAAAGAGATCACTGAGTTCAAGGCCAGCCTGGCCAATATGGTAAAACCCCATCTCTACTAAAAATACAAAAATTAGCCAGGCATGGTAGTGGGTGCCTGTAGTCCCAACTACTTAGGAGGCTGAGGCAGGAGAATCGCTTGAACTCAGGAGGTGGAGGTTTCAGTGAGCCAAGATCATGCCACTACACTCCAACCTGGGTGACAAAGCAAGACTCCATCTCCAAAAGAAAAAGAGATCGTTGAGGCAGAAATCTAACAAAGATATTCAGGACCTGAGCACAACACTTGACCAAATGGACCTTATAGATATCTACAAAACTCTCCACCCCAAAGTAACAGAATATACATTCTTCTCATCTGCACATGGCACATACTCTAAAATCAACTACACAATCAGCCATAAAACAATCCTTGGCATATTCAAACAAAACAAAACAAAACAAAACAAAACAAAAAAACAAAAATCAAACCAACCATACTTTCAGATCACAATGCAATACAAATAGGAATCAATGCTAAGAAAATCACTCAAAACCATACAGTTACATGGAAATTAAACAACCTGCTCCTGAATGGCTTCCAGGTAAATAATGAAATTAAGGCAGAAATCAAGAAATTCTTTGAAACTAATGAGGAAAAAGATACAACATACCAGAATCTGTGGGACACAGCCAAAGCAGTGTTAAGAGGGAAGTTTATAGTTTTAAACACCCATATCAAAAAGTCTCAAATTAACAACCTAACATCAAACTAGAACTAGAGAAACAAGAGCAAACCAACTCCAAAGCTAGTAGAAGACATGAAATAACCAAAATCAGAGCTGAACTGATAAAAACTGAGAAACAAAAAACACACAAGAAATCAATTAATCCAGGAACTGGTCCTTTGAAAGAAGTAGTAAGATAGAGCACTAGCTATACTAATGAAAAAGAGAGAGAATACCCAAATAAACACAATCAGAAATGACACCGGGGACATTACCACTGGCCCCACAGAAATACAAAAAAACCCCTCAGAGACTATGATGAACACCTCTATACACACAAGCTAGAAAATCTGGAAGAAATGGATAAATATCTGGAAACATACAACCTCCCAAGATTGAATCAGGAAAACACTGAATCCCCGACTAGACCAATGACAAGTTTTTAAAAGGAATTAGTAATAAAAACCTACCAACCAGAAAAAGGCTGGGACCAGACACATTCATAGCTGAATTCTACCAGATGTTATAAAGAAGAACTGGTACCATTTCTGCTGAAACTATTCCAAAAGACTGAGGAGGAGGAACTCCTCTGTAACTTATTCTACAAGGCCAGCATCATCCTGATGCCAAAACCTGGCAGAGACACAACAACAACAACAACAAAATCTTCAGGCCAATATTCTTGATAAACATAGATGCAAAAATCTTCAACAAAACACTAGCAAACCAAATCCAGCAGTGCATCAAAAAGCTAATCCACCATAATAAAGCTATCCCTGGGATGCAAGGTTGGTTCAACATACACAAACCATTAATTGTGATTCACCACATAAACAGAACTAAAAACAAAAACCACAGGATGATCTCAACAGATGCAGAAAAGGCTTTCAATAAAATTCAACATCCTTTCATGGCAAAAACCCTCAACAAATAAGGCACTGAAGGAATATACTTCAAAATAATAATAGCCATCTGTAACAAAAACCCAGAGCCAACATCATACTGAATAGGCAAAACTGGAAGCATTCCCCTTGAAAACCAGAACAAGACAAAGATGTCCTTTGTCACCATTCCTATTCAACATAGTACTAGAAGTCCTAGCCGAGCAATCAGGCAAGAGAAAAAAAAAATGACATTCAAGTAGGAAGACAGGAAGTCAAACTATCCCTGTTTGCAGAAGATATGATTCTATACCTAGAAATCCCCATAGTCTCTCCCCAAAGCTCCTTGATCTGATAAACAACTTCAGCAGTTTCAGGATACAAAATCAGTAGCATTCCTATACACCAACAATATCCAAGCTAAGAGCCAAATCAAGTATGCAATCCCATTCACAATAGCCACAAAAGAATAAAATACCTAGGAATACAGCTAACTAAGGAGGTGAAAGACTTCTACAATAAGAATTTAAAAACAATGCTAAAAGAAATCAGAGATGACACAAACAAATGGAAAAACATTCCATGCTCATGGATAAAAAGAATCAATATCGTTAAAATGGCCATACTGCCCACAGCAGCATACAGATTCATTGCTATTCCTATCAAACTACCAATGACATTCTTCACAGAATTAGAAAAAAACTATCTAAAAATTCATACGAAAACAAAAAAGAGCCTGAATCGCCAAGGCAATTCTAAGAAAAAGAACAAACCTGGAGGAATCACATTATCCTACTTCAAACTACACTACAAGGCTACAGTAACCAAAACAACATGGTATCAGTACAAAAACAGATACATGGACCAATGGAACAGATAGAGAGCCCAGAAATAATGCTGCACACCTACAACAATGTGATCATCAACAAAACTGACAAAAACAAGCAATGGGGAAAGGACTCCCAATTCAGTGGTGCTGGGATATATTTGGCTAGCTATATGCAGAAGATTGAAACTGGACTCACTCCTTACACCATATATAAAAATCAACTCAGGATGAATTAACGACTTAAACGTAAAACCTAAAAGCGTAAAAAACACTAGAAGATAACATAGGAAATATCAATCTGGACAGAGAAACAGGCAAAGATTTCATGATGAAGATGTCAAAAGCAACTGCAATAAAAACAAAAATGACACAGGGGATCTAATTAAACTAAAGCTTCTGCACAGCAAAAGCAACCATCAACAGAGTAAACAGACAACCTACAGAATGGGAGAAAATATGCATCAAAGAAAGGTCTGATATCCAGAATCTACAAGGAATTAAACAAATTTACAAGCAAAAAACAACTCCATACAAGAGGGCAAAGGATATGAACAGACACTTCAAAAGAAGACATACACATGGCCAATGCATGTGAAAAAATGCTCATCACCACTAATCATTAGAGAAATGCAAATCAAAATCACAAGATAACATCTCACATCAGTCAGAAAAAGCCAAAAGATTACAGATGCTGGCAAGGTTGTGGATAAAAAGGAAAGCTTATACACCACTAAGGGGAATGTAAATTAGTTCAGCCATTGTGGAAAGCAGTTTGGTGATTTTTCAAAGAACTTAAAACAGAATTAGCATTCAACCCAACAATCCCATTATCTGATATATATCCAGAGGAATATAAATCGCTCTGCCTTAAAGATACATGCACACGTATGTTCACTGCAGCACTATTAACAATAGCAAAGACACAGAATTAACCTAAACGCCTATCAACAGTATACTAGATAAAGAAAATGTGGTACATATACACCATGGAATACTATGCAGCCATAAAAATGAATGAGATCATGTCTTTTGCAGCAACATGGATGAAACTAGAGGCCATTATCCTAAGCAAACTAATTCATGTACAGAACACCAAAATACCACATGTTCTAACTTATAAGTGGGAGCTAAACATTCAGTACATATGAACACAAAGAAGGAAACAACAGACACCAGGGTGTACTTGAGGGTGGAGGGTGAAAGGAAGGTGAGGATGGGAAAACCACCTATTAGGTAATGTCACGTGACAAAGTAATCAGTACACCAAACCGCTGCAACATGCAATGTACCCATATAACAAATCTACACATGTACCTTTCAACCTAAAAGTTATTTTTAAAAATTAATTTAAAAATTAAAAATAAAATGCTCTAAATTAGATTGTGGTAACAGCTGCACAACCCTGTGCAAACTGTGTGTACTAAAAATCAATTGCTTTAAATGGGTGAACTGTATAATATATGAATTATATCTCAATAAAGTCCATTAAAAAAATACTGGATATCTTAACCCTTTATCCTATCCTTAGTTAGCTGTGGATAGTTCTAATAAGCCAGTATCTTTCCCCTCTACTTTTTATATTTCCCTGATTTTCCATATAATTCTGGTAAGGTACAGCAGCTAAAAGACCTTGAGGGACCTTAATGGGCAACTCTCTTCTTATTCCTGTATTTATCCCAGTGGATGCTGGTTTCCTAGAAAGCACTTTCTGGAAAAAAAAATTACTACAAATATAAATAGGTCTAGAGGAAGGAACATATTCATGAGACTAAGTTGAGTTTCTGTGAAAGATCTAAAATTATCTTAGTAGGTTTTGGTAGTCAACAAAGAGAAAAAACATGAGTTCTACTTCATCTGTACAAACAAAGCAGTCACATATAAAAACATATGGAATGAAACAGGAGAATATAATAACTTTATAAATGACAACTGGCACCTATTCTAGCCAGTAACAATTTCAGAAGACTCACGATTTTAGTCTTGGCGACCTGACAGAGTACAAGCAAGTATGTGTTCTACTTGTATCTCCAAATCCGGATCAATAACAACCAGATAGATTCTAATGTCACTAAAACTAACAAGGAAATAAAACCAGGGTTCAACCCAATCATAGATTGTTCTTTCTGACTTGCAAATTCCCACTTCACACAACTAAGAGGGTAGAAAATTGTTGAGATTTGAGGGAAAGACTGATACCAGTAATAAGAAAAATTTCCCCAATTTCTTAGATCATTCCCAATTGTATTGAGTAGATTTGTTTTCATATTTTACCTGAAAACATATATGCATTCCTTGGAAGCAAGTAGGTAGCCTGAACTCATCATTATCACCATAACAATAATGAATTATACTTAAATGGCACCTCTGACGTATAAAACTGGTTTATACAAAGATGTTATCTCAGACTTAATCCTCCTGTCTACTGGATAATTATTTCAGTCAGAACTGTGAATATAGTACACCTTCTGGAAAAACACCAGTTGAAAGGTCTGAGCATGTTTCCAAACAATATAAATATCCATCTCTAAGATCTGATAACTGTTTGTTTGTTTTTTTTTTGATTTAGTAGAAAGTGTCATCTTACAGTACCCTGGAGTCAGTCTAATGGTCCAAACTATTGTACTACAAAACCACAATAGGTATGAAAACTCATGAAACCAACATCTGAAAATAATTTAGGTACAAAAGAAACTCTATCTGGGGAGCCATGAGGCAATGCCAGAAAAAGACAACCATACTGAACGCATGTGGGATGTGTTGCCATATGTGGACACATATCCATGCCCACTTGTTTTTTAAACTTAATTATAAATTTCTTAGTTATAATTAAAGAGAAAAACATAACAGTTTAGTATTCAACCAATTGCCAACACATATGAGACAAACATTTTTGATGGTTGTGTCAAGATACAGAAAAAAATACAAAAATTATATATATATAAAACATATATGTCACACGTATTTATATATTATATGTATATTCCAGGAAAATATAAGAGTATACTAATTAGGAAGTAAAACTGGGAAAGAACTAAATGAGGCAGTTGATGATGGCAAAAAAAAAATTAAAAAATAAATTAATGGTCTATTTTACTAGATGCCGCCCATCAAACATTGAAATTAATGCCAAAACTAAGTACACACAGGAAAACACATAAATTTAGGATCCAAATTTGTGAATTCTGAGGTAGGCACCAAAACAATGTCATTTTATAAGTGTAGACTTAAATATCCTCCTAAGCCTAGCTCTACACTCTCACTTAAGTTTTGAATCAAAAGAATTTTCTTTTAAAATTAATAGTATCAATTTTTTTCCTGATTAGAAAGTAACATACTTTATGACAATTTTTAAAAATAAAAAACAGAAGAAAATCACCTGTAATACTACTACCCAGAAATAATCAGTATTAACCTCTTGTGCCATTTCTACCTAGGCTTTTGTCTATGCACATGGAACTCTTTTCATCTTTTTATTTTGCTGCATTTCTCTTCATAGCATTTATCACTTGAAATTACATTCTATATTTATTTGCTTGTTGATTATATGCTTCCCTACCAGCACAGAAGCTCCTTGAGGGATCTTTGTCTGTCTTTTCACCACTATAAGTTCTGTTTCTAGAACAATGCTGGCAATCACAGACATTCCATAAGTATTTGTTGAATATATATACATATATTTTCATTAGGATCATATAATTCTTAATTTCAAATCCAACTTTTTTCTTAACTTTATATCACAGACACTTTCCCTTACCTTCAGATATTCTTTGAAAATTATATTTTTAGAAAGACTGCATATGGATATGTCACAATTTACTCAAGCATCCCCTACTATTGGGTATTTAAGGCTATTTCCAATTATTTTACAGTTCTAAATTATGCTGAGATATAAGTAAATCTTTATCTGTATTTTTTATCTGTATTTTTTTTAAATCATGTATTAGAAATTAATTTACCTCTCGGGTGGGAAAGCTTTTCCTTCCATCATCTGGAAACACTGATCCCTTTTTTTTACTCACAGTTTTAAAGGATGCTAGCCGGTGACGTGCCTGTTTCACAGTTTGACTAAGCTGCCAGGGAAAGGGGGAAAAAAGCAAACAAAAGCAGGGTAAGTTTTAATACCAAATGCGCCAAGTGTGCCAACAGGAAAACAGGTCCCTATTATTTAAAAAATGCCAGATCTAAGACAAAAAGATTACTTGCAAAGGAGACTTTGATCTGCTGATAGTGTGGTACAATATTATTGTCATTATTCTAGAAATTGTACTTCGTAACTTGGTTTAAGGGTGGTTACTCAAACAGTTCTTTAAGAAATTATGTATACTTTATATAAAGCATGTACACAAAAATATGAGAACCTGAAGTCTGAATTAATACACTTGGAGATCACTGACCAGACACATTCCTTACCTTCTATCCACCTTTTTCAATAAAGAGTTATTTCTTCAAGTGCTCCATATATGCTTAATTGCTTTCATCACTGCTTGCTAGGAGACTCTATTCCTAGTTTCCGTAAAGTCCTTTTATCCCCAATTTACATGACTCCCTTCTCCACCCTCAACATTTGAAGACTATATATAGCTATTTAAAGTCTTTTCTTGAATCTCCCTTCCTCTTCCTCCAAGAAGCCTTCCTAAACTAACTTAGAACATAAATTCAAACATCTCAAAAGAACCAATTTGTTTCAACTACTTTAACTAACACCTAATAAATGACTACTAATATTAAATGTTAATTTTGTGTTCATTCCTTATGTCTAGTAATTTCAGTATGCAGCTATTTTTATTTATTTTTCAGAGAGGCACAGCCTATTTTATATCTCACAAATTTGCAAAGAATATCTCATTAGGGAAACAAAGAAATAAAATATATATCATTTTTAAGATAAGCACTGTAGGCCGGGCACAGTAGCTCACACCTGTAATCCTAGCACTTTGGGAGGCCGAGGCGGGTGGATCACCTGAGGTCAGGAGTTCAAGACCGAGACTAGCCTGGCCAATGTGGTGAAACCCCATCTCTACTAAAAATACAAAAATTAGCCAGGCGTGGTGGCGCGCACCTGTAATCCCAGCTACTCAGGAGGCTGAGGCAAGAGAATTGCTTGAACCCAGGAGGCAGAGGCTGCAGTGAGATGAGAACATGCCACTGCACTCCAGCCTGCATGACAGAGAGTCCATCTCAAAAATAAATAAATAAATAAAAATACAAACAAAAAAATAAAGATAAGCACTGTATCACGTGGAGGAAAAGTATATCTTGTACTAGTCAGTAAAATTATGGCAAAGCCAAGACCACTACTAACCCATTCACTGAAAGTTTAATAATATCAATTCTCCCTTGAAGAGAAATGATGACTATGACTTCTCCACAGAAAATGCCAAAAAAATTTGCCATGGTGGCACACGTCTGTAGTCTGTAACTCAAGAGGCTGAGGTGCGAGAGGTGGAAGGATTGCTCGAGCCTGGAGATCAAGGCAGAAGTCAGCTGAGATTGCACCATTACACTCTAACCTGGATGACAGAGCAAGACTCTGTCTAAAAAAAAAATAAAATAAATTTTATGGCTTTTGCTAATAATTACCTAAGGATGAAAACACTCTACTAGCCCAGAGTTTTTACAGCACATCACCTCTGTTTATACTTGTTTCTACAGGTCTATACCTCTATCCAGAGAAATCAGCTTGAAATATACTACTCTTTGTTTTGCCAAGAGGAAGGCTTGTAGATTTGGTCAGCTGCCGAGTGGCCAAAGGGAACCAAGATAGAGTTGTTCACAATGCAAAAAGAGATATGTGTAGCTGAAATTACCAAAAAAAAATAGCCCCATGACTATGCCTGTTTTATTCATTGCCACTTAAGGTAGGTGTTATTGCCCTGCACCATGTGACCAAGGATTTAAAAATCCCCATTTTAATAAATTTGAAATAGGGGTTTGGAATTTTCATTTCCCATCAAATCCAAACCTCTATTAGAGTCACATTGATTATAGCCCTTAAGCAGGATATTTCAACTGGTTCAGCAGCTAGAATATACATTATTTTTCTTCCGTTTCTCTACAGTTACCATAACCCTTCACCAAGCCTCAATCTTGGAAAGGCTTTTTCCATGACATGCTTTGAGGACTGTCATAGGGTGAATAATGGCCACCCAAAGATACCAAGTGTTAATCCCTAGAACCTGTAAATATTACTTTATTAAAAAAATGGCCTTTGCAAATGTGATTAAGTTAAGGATCTTGAGATCTTAAGGACGTTGAGAAGATAACCCTGGATTATCCATATGGGTCCTAACGAGAGAAGTAGAGGGAGATTCAACATACAGAAGAGAAGGTGATGTGAAAATGCCATGCAGAGATTTATGTGATGTAGCCGCAAGAAAAGGAATGCCAGCAGAGTTGGAAATTGTCAATCCAAAGCTGGAATTGTCAAAAAACAAACTTTCCCCTAGAACCTGAGGATGGAGCACAGCCCTGATGACACCTTCATTTTGGTTTAGTGAAGCTGATTCTGGACTTCTGGCCTCCAGAACTGAGAGATAATAAATTTCTGTAATTGTTTAAGTCATTAACTTTGAACTAACGTGCAGCAGTCACCAGAAACTAATACAAAGACTAAAGTTAATGTTAACAAGAAATTTAGCAAAAACATAGAACCCAGAGGGATACTATAAATTAAATTATGTAATAATTAAAATGAACAAGTAGATAAGCACATTTCTCTTCAAGACGATGGTGGTCATTACATATATGTGTAACTGTGTGAATGTCTGTGGTATATATATACACATTTGTATGTATACTTACATATATATGTTTAAATGTACATATGCATATGTGCATGTGTTATATGTATGTCAACATTCAAAACATAAAATTTGACCAAAGTCTTTTCTATCTAGAACCTTAGGCACACTATTGATTCTTTTGTAGTTGTTACTGTTATTAACAAAGACTACCATTAAATCTCTGACTAAGGCTTAGATTCCCTGATGGAGATGAATTACTCATAATTAGATAAACAGAATACCTAGCAAATGAAAAATCAATATAACTCCAGATAAAACAAAAAGCCATACATAGAAGGAAAAGTAATCATAGTTTACTTATGGATCAGTTGTGATTAATGTTTATGTAGTCATAACAACATAAATGCTTAACATAGATCTCAGCAAAATTATAATATAACTACAAAGAGAGGACAAGGGTGGAAAGAGTGCATGTGTAGTGGTGGCAGCAGATAGAAAGAGGAATAAATCCTCATCCTTCCTAGTGGGAAATCAATAAAAATGTCTAATTTTGTTTTAATTAAGAAGAAATACTACTAGCATGTTACTTAGAAATATGAGTATTAACACCAAAATATAAAAGAATTCAAATAGTTGTTTTTGAGGAAGAAGAAATGAGGAAATGGGCCATACTGCCCAAGGTAATTTACAGATTCAATGCCACCCCCATCAAGCTACCAATGACCTTCTTCACAGAATTGGAAAAAACTACTTTAAAGTTCATATGGAACCAAAAAAGAGCCCACATTGCCAAGACAATCCTAAGTCAAAAGAACAAAGCTGGAGGCATCACGCTACCTGACTTCAAACTATACTACAAGGCTACAGTAACCAAAACAGCATGGTACTGGTACCAAAACAGAGATATAGACCAATGGAACAGAACAGAGTCCTCAGAAATAATACCACACATCTACAGCCATCTGATCTTTGACAAACCTGAGAGAAACAAGAAATGGGGAAAGGATTCCCTATTTAG
>NW_016815818.1:895622-937535 GCF_001698545.2 Rhinopithecus bieti | reverse complement strand
AAAAAAAAAAAAAAAAAAAAAAGTGCAGGGGTGTTATAAAAGCTTTTAAAATCTTGTGACATTTGAGGTTTTCATAACCTGATTTCTTCCTCCCTATCCAACCCCATTTTTGGTTATTCTCCATTAGAAACTATCAATTGGAAAGTTTCCATCACTTATTCCCAAATACACCAAGCTCACTGCAGATTCTAGGCTTTTCGTTTGTTTTTTAAGAAAAAATTATCTTGACCAGGTGACGTGGCTCACGCCTGTAATCCCAGCACTTTGACAGGCCAAGGCAGGCGGATCCCTTGAGCTCAGGAATTCGAGACCAGCCTGGCCAACATAGTGAAACCCCATCTCTACTAAAAATACAAAAATTAGCCAGGCATGTTGGCAGGCATGGCAGGCACCTACTCCAGCTACTCGCGAGGCTGAGGCAGAAGAATCAGGAGATTCTCTTGAACCCAGGAGGAGGAGGTTGCAGTAAGCCAGGACTGCACCACTGCACTCCAGCCTGGGCAACAGAGTGAGACTCCATCTCTAAGAAAAACAATTATCTTGAATTTACCAACTCAAAATGTGTAGTTCAATTCTATCTCTCCCATGAATTCTTCCCCTACTGTTTTCTTAAAATTTTCTGAACTCCCATAGCACAACTTTATTGCAAAACACAGAAAATTTCTCTATATTATTATATAATATAATGAGTGGTCTATTAGTTTTGTATTTCTACCTGAAAATATAAACCCATGGAGGGTCCTATTTCACATTTCCTTAGTATCGCTACAATCCATAACAAACAGCATATGCAAATACTGCTGACTGATGAGTTCTATTTATGTATTACACAGGTGAAGTTAAATCATCACAACCGTGGGACTAATAGCTACAAGCACCACGAAAGCAAGGACTGTGTCTGTCTTAAATCAATGTTCTATTCCTTGTACTTTATGCAGTGCCTGGCTCAATAAATATTTGCTAACAAATAAAAATGATTATTACAAACTGAACAATGACAAGAAAGAGTCAAATAGTTGTGGACAAAGAAAAAAATGTTAACAGTATTTCAACATGATAATGTATGCTTCTAAAGCTTTTCCTATTTATATTAATAGCACAATTAAATTATGACCAAGTATGTTAAGCAGTGATACAGCTTTTATTTTCACATACTCATAATTTTCCATATTTTCTCTCTTCCTCTCATTATTTCTAGGAATACATTTTAAATAAGATGAAGAACAATTACTGAAGCAGAGGTGAAGACTGTATCAACTGGACAAAAGCTCAGGTATACCAAGGTGGGGGCTAAATGGACAGAGTCAAGCAATTTGAATGGATGAATCTACTCACAGTGGTTAATTTTAAATATTAGGTATATAAAATGAGTCATTAAATAAAATTACATTTTCCAAAACTCTGGATATGTTAAGAATTTACTATATTATTCTTTAACCTACAACTATAGTTCATTTATTGTGATAATCAGATTAAAAAATAAGAAAAATGAGACAGAAAGAAATAATAAATGAAATGCCACCTATGTGTACTGAATTTCTTTGCAACAAAGCTAAGAATTATTTCTCTCTGTATACTACAAACTAATAGTAGCTTACCTAGAATGTAATTTCAATATAACTGGGAAAATCCATGTTCTTGACCTAAAGTGCTTTCTAATAAGTTTTTAATTCTAACACTTTGGCACCTTTCTTTAGATAATTTTAGAGTGTCTTACCAAACACAAATAGATGTAAATTTAAAATTTTTAAAAAGCATTATTCCACTATTCCCCACTTTACAAAGCTAAAAAAAATAAGAGGTGATTATAAAAAGTGAAGCTGAGTGTGACAACTCTTAATCCCTACCTCATACCCGAGATGTCATATTTATAGTTTAGGGGATGGGGAAAATATCATAGACATAAAATAAAATGAACAGGTACTTACAGCCTGGGCTTGTTGTTGGAATAATTCGTTCTGATTCTCTTCATCCTCTATTCCATCCCCAGGCATCAGGGAAGGAGGTAACCTAGAACTTCCAATAGCAACATTCAAATTGTTTGGAAAAACACTTGTCCTTTTGGAAGTTAAGTGTGCTGCTGAAGACTGCATGGCTATAGAGCCTTCTTTTTCCGCCTACACAAAGGAAGAAAGGAGGATAGTAACATTCTACCCCAATCCAGAGCAATCAAATAATGCCTCTAAAGCAGTTCAAGAGATTTTAAATTGGGGTGGGGGGCAGGGGAGAGGCTTTAGCTGGCAGAGGAATGAACATTTACCAGGCACCTCCCATGTGCTAATAATTTAGGTTATCTCATCTAACTCTCACACAGTCCTATGAGAGAAGTATCATATCCTTATTTTATGGATGAAGAAACTACAATCAGTGAAGTTAAGTAATTAGCCGAAAGTCAATAGCTATTAAGTGGCAAAGCCAGAATTCAAACTCAAGTCTGAACCCAAACTTCTGACATTGCTTTTAACTACTCGGTAAAAGCAAAAAATTGAGTCAGAACACAGGAATAAAACATTATTTCTCTACAAAAAAAGTCTACTAGTTAATCAGATTATATTAGGCATATAATCAAAGGAAAGTAATTCTGTTACTGCCTAATAGCTTATCTCATAACATACATATTTTCCATTCAATCTTTACTCAGGCTCACTTTTGAACTTACTCTTTCATAAGACTTCTGAAGCTGTTGCTTTTTTCTCAACCTAATTTGTTGATTTACTCGGTATTTAACTTGCTTCTGAAAATGTTTCAAAGCTTCTTGTTTTCTTCTTAGCTGTTCCTTTAGTTCTTCTTCAATCAAATATGCTGATGTCTTTAAAGACAAAAGATAGAAAATGAACTTAAATGTCAGCAGTTTTGTCCATTAGGGCTGTTTTAAACACAGAACAGTCAGGATAAGGATACAATTCTGAAAAAAAATAATTCCATTCTGTACAAAAAAATTGGAATGTATGAGTACTCAAATCAAATCTTAAATTTTTTATTGAACTGGACCTAACGATGTCTCATTAAATCTTAATGAACCAAATAAAACCTATCATATGTTACACATTTTCTAAAATGGAGTAAATAGTCAAGACACACCAGGTTACTTACCACTCACCAAGTATGTCATATTGTAAAATGTCTTCATATTCGGCATTATGCTCCATTTTTAAGCTAGCATGCCCTTCCTTTCATCTCCACCTAGTAAAGGCCTACTCAGTTTTCACAACGATTTAATACCCACTCCCCAGTACCTTCCACAACACTTTCTTCCTCTAAGCCCTCTTATGCTATAACACTTCTCATTTCACCAATGTTAACTGAGTATAGTACTTCTTGACTTCCCTACTACGTTATGAACTCTTTGAGGACAGGATATGTATTCAATTCTCCTTTATTTCCCCTACGGCATGTAGTAGAGAGGCTTGACTTAAGGGTAATCAATATATATTTATATAATTGCTGAATTCCAAAACATATTCTAAACCAGGGGTGTCCAATCTTTTGGCTTCCCTGGGCCATGTTGGAAGAACTGTCACACAAAATACATTAACACTAACAGTAGCTGATAAGCTAAAACACAAAATAAACTTTAAAATCACAAAAAAAATGCATAGTGTTTTAAGAAAATTTATTAATTTACGTTGGGTCGCATTCAAAGCCATCCTGGGCCACATGTGGCCCATGGCCACATGTTGGACAAGCTTGTTCTAAATAATCTGGAACACTTTATCCCATTTGAGATCTTGATCTGCATTTATCTCCTCTAAGTGCTTTGAATAATAATTATCATAGTCATCCTCATTAACAGCACTTATCATTATTATGGATCTATTACGTGACAAGTATTTTAACTACATTGTAGCACTCTATTCTCAAAACCACCTTTGGTAGTAGGTATTCTTATCTCTTATGTTACAGATGAGGAAACTGGGGTTCAAGAGGATACAGTAATTTTAATATAGCTAACTAGTAGCAGAACTAGAAGTTTCTGACTCCAACAATTATGTTCCTCTCTACACTGCTTTACTCTAGACTGCTTATGTCTCTCTTTCACTAGGAATTTTCAAATTAAATAAAATCATCATCATATCTCCTACCTATTCCTTCTAACTCAGTGATTCCGACTTCTAACTCTGGAGGGTGCCTCTGATCATTTTACAGGCTGTCATTAAATTCTCAAAATCAAATGCATTCAAATTTCAATTTAAGTTAAAATTTCCAAGGTGTCTATCCCATAAACTATTCTAGTGGAGTGTACAACTGTCAAAGAACAATTAGGTAGAATAATTCCAGTGGAGAGATATATACATAATGAAGCCTGAACAACTGACTCAGCTTAACTCAAGTCCCAGACAAGTTTAAGCCATTCAGCCTCTTTCTTTTACCACCATTTTCTGTGCTCCTCTTTTACTCTACAAGATTACAAGTCAGGTCATAAAGAAACTTCCACCTGGGTTCTCAGAGTGCTCATTCTGAAGGAAGTCAGCACCATGTAAAAATTCATACTACTCTGAGATTACCATGCTGTGAGGAAGTCCAAGTTAGTCAAATAGAGATGCCCATGCGAAAAGAGAACTGTATCTAGCCAGCACCCAGACATTCTAGTTATCCTAGCCCAAGTGTCAGCTATATGAATAAGAAAGCCATCTTGGACATTACAGCCCAGCAGATGCCACATGACTGGGACAGCTTGATTATTTTCTAGCTCCAACCAATACCCAGAAAATAGTCAAGGTGACTCAGACATGTCCAGTTATTTGAGTCCCAGCTAAGGCCCTAGACACTATGGAGCAGAGACAAGCCATTACCACTGTACCCTGCTCAAATTCCTGATACATAGTATTATTTGCTTTATACCACTAAGTTCTGGGGTGGCTGGTTACACAGCAAAAGCTAACCAGAACAAATTATAAAACAATGCAATCCCATATATGATGATAGAACAGCAGTGTCTTTTGATGCTAATTTATTAATAATTATTGGAGGGAGGTAGTCTAAAGCTATGACACTTTGAGGAATCCTGATGGCCTCCTGAAATTTTGGGGAGAAAAATGAGTAGAAGTTCCCCTTTAGAACAGACATGATCTAAGGGCCAAGCTTTAGAAGTAACTATTCAGCATTTATTTTGAGCTGAGAGAACTATATCCGTTAATAAGGGTGGATACCCAGACTAGACATGCTAAAGCTATAAGGAGTTCTATTAGATGCTTGATCAAACTCCCTTTGGCTGGAATTGATCAGAAATTTTTAAATCAGGAAAAGAGTTATGTTTATCCATGTTCCAAGACTTTAATATTTTGAGTTAATGTGTGTGAATACGATATTCAATACTTCTTAACATAGAAAAAGTTTGATACACTACTGATACTATACAGATGTAACTTGAGCAATTTAAAAAGGTGTCAACAACTTAAATACCAAAATATCTTTATACCAAATCTTACCGAGACTTGTGGGGTGTTTCTTGCATTCATCCCTTCTCATTCCACTTTTTTTTTTTTTTCCCAGAGATGGAGTCTCATTCTGTTTCCCAGGCTAGAGTGCAGTAGCATGATCATAGCTCACTGCAGCCTAAAACTCGTGGCTCAAGCACTTCAACCACCCTTTTTCAAGGTTTTTCTTCTCTATTTCTTACCCCTAACAAAGTTTTGATGCTATACTCCATGCTTAAATTGTTATAATTATATTCTAATTTATCCCCAGGATCCAATCACTCCCTATCCTTCAAAACCTTTGAAGCAATTAATTTAATCAAAACACTGGTTGATCATGACATTCACCTGTAAACATTTTGAAAAGTCAATCCCTTCTCCAAAATTTCCTATGGTACTCCACCATCCCTATTTTCCATAATCCTGTCAATGACCATTCTACTAAACTTTCCACTCCAATCAATCTAATCTACCCTTAGAATCCTCAACCTTGCTTACTTTTTACTCTCCTCATTCTCCTTAATAGGAGAATCATTCCCTTCCCTTCTCCGATCAAATTATTCATTTACACTTTCCTGGGTCACATCAACCCAATGTCATAGCTTCTTGATTAAGCATTATATTCTTAGAACTTATACAGATATACCACCTAGACTCTTAAAATCCTTTTTGGAAATAGGCAGGGTAGGAATAAATCAATGAATACACATACATATGTGCAAACATAAATAAAATGAATGAATATAGTATATTGCATTGCTTTAACATTTAAACATGTCTCATTTCTCCTCTGAGATCAAGTACACTGAGGGAACACACCTTATCCTTTTTTCATCCATGTTCAGCACCTTGTCTCACATACAGATGACATTTTGTGCCTTTCATAAATACTTCATGAGTGTCTATATTAGGCAGTATTTAAGATAAAAGTGGGAATGTGATGATAAATGAGATTTGTTCTCTATGCTCAAGGAGCTCACACTGCATCAGGAAAAGATACATAAACAATCTACCATAACACAATGTGGTAAGTGCCAAGTTAAATTTGAACAAATAGCTATGGGGCACAGTTTGGTGAAAGACTATCAGAAACCGTGGAATTTCTAGTTAGACTTTCTCAGATTACCAAAGTTCATCTCTTTCTCCTTTATTCTATTACTCCATTTTGCCTGAATCCTCATTACAAAATTTATCATAAACCTTAAGCAACCAATTAATGTTACTTAAAGTATGCCAACTATCATCCATACTAAGTTGCAGTGTCTGGAAGACGTAGATAGTGCCTATGTCTTGGGCATAGCAAGCAATCAAGAGTCTGACGTAAACTGATACACAGATATATATCTATATAACCTGTTCCATGTAGATTATGTTCTATATATTATAGTAGGTGAGTAATAAGCATTTGATTATGCCAACTAAAGCTGCAATCAAGTTTTGGCAAATACTTGTTTGTTCTATAATCCTGATGCAAGAACATAAACTATGTATGGTAGAATAGAAACAGCATCCTCGGACTGTTCATCTTTAAGCACCCAGGATTAGAGAAGGCTAACAAAAAGGGTGGTGGGGAACCCCACCATATTTGGATCAAACTGACACTCACATATGCTGGGATTTCCGAACTACCTGGTGAGGCAGGTTCCACCCATGCCCCAACTGGTACCATAGCCTGGTTCCTCTCAGCCAGCACTGCCAACACGTCCTTGCTCTTCAGGGGGTTTAAAGCCAGGGGCAACTTTGTGGTATTTCGAGGTTTCTTTGGGGCCATACTTCCCAGCATCTGTGACTCCTGGTTAGAAGAAAGAAAAAGCTTAAAATCTTCAAACGACTGCATTAAAAGCTTAAAATCTTCAAACGACTGCATTAAAACCTCCTAACACATGAGCCACAGGCCCGTGAAAAGAAGAGAAGCCCTGGAGGCAGAAGCCTGGCACGGAGTGGAAACACAAGTATTCTAGAGAAAAACGAAGAAAAGAAGGGAAGAGAAATAGGCATAAAGAGGCAAGGAAAGGTTGTTAAGTTGCCTTCTAGAAGAAATGGCGATGAGAGGGAAGAGAAAGGATGGGAATGACAGAACGATGGCTGTGCCCCGCTGTGGGCGCAGTGAGGCGGGAAGGGAGGAATGACAGCAGCAGACCGGGGAAAGAGGGAGGGGCGGGGACCTGTGTCTGCAGCCGAGAGTCCCAATAATCGGTATCCGGTTATGGGAAGACGCGCTGAACGGCTGGGAGCCTCGGGCCAGATACAAGTCTGCTTCTGAGGCCCCGAGGTCCACTCCGGCTGAGATGGCACTGGCCGGGAATCGGCCCGCAATTCGCCACAGACTCAGTCTACTCGCTGTACTAAGGCAACCGCCTCAAGCAAACCGCCACTTTGGGCCGAACTTCTCCGTCCCGCCCCTTCGTAGCCTTGTGCCCGCCCCTTCCGGGCCCGCGTCCCCTCCCGAAGCTGGGAAGGCGTGAGAGGTGGGGTTTTGAGCGTCCGTGGTATCGCCACTTCCTCTTCCTGCCCGGCTGAGGGGGCGGGAACGTGTGGGTACGCGCGGTTGCTAGGTAATGCGCCATCTGAGGCGAGGTGGGAATGTAGTTGCTGGACCAGCGCCGAGACCTCCTAAATCCCTCCGGAAAGGGACGCGTTGGGCCTGTGATCTGGCAGACTGGGCGGGCCAGGAGTCCCAGCAGAGGGAACCACGGCAAAAGAATGAAAGAGGGAGGCGAGCCTCTCACGGCTTCCTGGAGAAACAAATTAAGCTAACAAATTTTTCGGATCCTCTGTGCAGCTCATTTTACAACGCTGTTTCGTACGTGTTATTGTATTTGGACATCATGGCCTCTTGAGTGGTCTCCCTCTCTGCTGCAAGCTCTGCTGTAATCCAGAGACACTTGACTATCACTGTAGGATAATTTATTCATTCGGTTAACATACATTACTACGAGCTTTTTATATACCAGTGCTGTTCCAAGCACCGGAGATACGTAGCTATGAACGAAACAAATATCCCTGCTCAGGGAATTCACAATAGAGTGAGGGGAAATAAGCGAATAAACAATGAGTAAGTAAATGTCTGTGATGTGGAGTAAAAGCAAAGAAAGCGGATAGGGAGTGGAGCGGGCAGGGTGGGAATGGGAAGGATGAAATATTAGAATGTCCAGAGAAAGCTGCACTGCGATACTTTTCAGCAAAGACTTAAATGAGATAATAGAAGAGGCCACTGTGCTCTTCAATGGAGACTTTGTAAACATGTTCCAGATACAACAGCAAGTACAAACGCCCCAAGGTGGGAGCATTGGCTCGTTGAGAAAAAGTCAGGAGGATAGTGTGACCGGAGCAGAGGGAAAGGGGAAGAATGCTGAGACAGTAGGTCAAGCAGGCAGTCCAATCGAACATCGTCAGCCACCATAGGTGTTGAGATGAGAAGCCACTGGAGCAAGGTTTGGAGCAAAGGAACACCATAATGTGACTTAAAATTAAAAAAAAAAAAAAATCCGAATGCTGTAGTGAGAATAGACTGTAAAGACCAATTAGGTGGCTATTGCAATAATTTGGATAGGGGATTATGATGTCTTGGATCAAGGAGGTAGTGGTGGAGATGATGATACGTGGTTGAATTCTGTAGTTATTTGGGAGGCAAAACTTTCAGGATCTGTTGAAGGTTTGGATATGGATTGTGTGAGGGAGAGATGTCAAGGAAAACTAGGGGCTTCATCCTGAGCAGCTGTCAGGATGAAATTACTGAAATAGTGAAGATGGTGGAAGGAGTAGATTTGGAAAGGGGAAGATCAGAAGTTCAGTTTGGGGCAGATTAAGTTTTATTTATCTAATCAACATCCAAGAAGATAGTATGAGAAAAAGTGTCGGGAGCTGAGAGAAGAGTTCTGGGCTGCAAATACAAATTTAAGAGTTGTTAGCCTGTAGATTGAAAGCCGTGAGACTGGATGGACTCATCAAGGGGTTGAATCGAGACAGATGAAAGAATAAATCCTAAAACAGCCCCAGGGTATTTCACTATTACAGAGGCTGAGAAAAAGAGGAGGAGAATGCTAAGAGATTGAGAAGGATTAATCAGTAAACCAAGGAAGAAAATCACAAGGGTGTGATACCTTGAAATCCAGGTGAAAAAGAAATGTTCCATTGAGGACAGACCATCTGTGTTAAATCCTGCTGACAGATCAAATAAGGTAAGGACTGAAAATTGACTATTGGATTTGACCATGTGGAAGTCATTGATAACTTTTAAAAGAGCAGTGTCTTTAGAGCAGTTGGAGAGCAAAAGCCTGATGGGCTAGGCAAGAAAGAGTAGGAGAAGGAATTGGAGACAGCAATTTTAGACAATTCTTTCCATGAATTTTGTTGTGAAGGGACACAGTGAAAGAGGTGGCTGAATGTAGAGGTAGGATCATTGGAGAGTTATTTAAGATCATAGCATATATTTTTTATTGATGGAAATTAACCAGTAGACAGGAGAAAACTAATGATGCAGGAGAGATATGAGAGAATTTGGGGATCTACAGTCGTGTGTCACTTAAAGATGGGGATACATTTTGAGAAATGTTAGGTGATTTGTCTTTGTACAAACCTCATAGAGGAAATGGAACCTAGTGAACAAGTGGAGGGATTGGCCTTAGATAGCAGGAGGTATGGTTAATTATAATAATAGCAGAAAAGTTAGAATACCCAGGAAACTGATAATTAGGTAATGTGGTGGTAGGAGCTTATGGAAATTCTCTTCTGATTACTCTGTTTTCTCTGTAAAATAGTATTGTAGCCAACCTCCAAGATGGCCCCTAATGATCCCCACCTTTGTGTAGTCCCCTCTCCCACATTATACCTAGGTTGGTCTGCATGACCAACAGAATATGGCAGAAGGGGTGGTGTATTACTACAGAGGTTAGGTTATAAGAGACATGCTGATATGCACTTGTTTGCTCTCCTTCTCTCCTTTCCTCCCTCCTTCCCTCTCTCTCAGATCTCTTGCTCTGAGAGAAGCCATGTACATAATTAGCAGTTCTATAAAGAGGATCACATGGCAAGAAACTGAAACATTCTGATAGCAGCCCTGTGCATGAACTTGGAAGTAGACTCTCCAGCCCTAATCAAGTCTTCACAGACTGTGCTCTCAGCCAACAATTGACTGCAACCTCATAAGAGACCCTGAGCCAGACCGCCCAACCAGAAACTATGTGAGATAATGTTTGTTGTATTAAGATGCTAAATTTGAGGGTCATTTGTTATACAATGGGAAGTAGAAGGTAAGGGACAGTGAAAAGTTGGTAGAGTCAAGAAGTTGTAGGTCCCTGTGGTGGTCTAAGGTTTGTTAGAACAGGATACTCAAAAGAATGTGCTAAGATAAGAGGTGGTGGTCTGAGAGTAGGATGCTTGGAGCTGAGTGTATGGAGAGGCTGTGGTTATTGGTGCTGTCAAAGCCTATGGTATGACCAAAGGAGGGAAAGCTAAGGAAGGTTAAAGAACAAGATCACTGGAGAAGGGATAGAAACCGAGCACCAGAGCATTGATTGGATGATCCATGAGGATACCGAAATCACCAAAAAATATATCAAGAATGATGTTGGAGAGAGCCAGAAGCAACAATCTTGAAAAGGCTTGGAGGTTGGTGGATAAGTATAACTTGGAAACCCAAGCATGGTATAGTCTGGTGACATGAGATTCAAAGTTGTAGGTGAGGTTAAGAAAAAGGGAGGAGGTGGTTTAGCAATAGCACTGAGTAACTGCATAGCAAGAAGGAAACTCATCCCACCTCCACTCAGAGGGGCAAGGAACAAAAAACAGCTACTATTAGGTGAGTGCAAAAGTAATTGTGGTTTTTGCATTGTTGGAATTTGCCATTTCGTGTTGGAATACATGCTTGAATAAATGTGGTTATGTTATACATCAGTTTAATGGGCATTTCTCACTTTTTTTTTGCTAATAACTTATTTCTTGCTGTTTATGTTTATTTTAGACTATGGAAATTATGTTAGACAAAAAACAAATGCAAGCAGTTTTCTTATTCGAGTTCAAAATGGGCTGTAAAGCAGCAGAGACAACTTGCATCATCAAGAATGCATTTGGCCCAGGAACTGCTAGCGAACATACAGTGCAGTGGTGGTTCAAGAAGTTTTGCAAAGGATGGCCAGGTGCGGCAGCTCACACCTGCAATCCCAGCACTTTGGGAGGCCAAGGCATCCAGATCACTTGAGGTCAGGAGTTTGAGACCAGCCAGGCCAACATGGTGAAACCCCTTCTCTACTAAAAATACAAAAATTACTTGGGCATGGTGGCACGTACCTGTAATCCCAGCTACTCAGGAGGCTGAGGTGGGAGAATCACTTGAACCTGGGAGGCAGAGGTTGCAGTGAGCAGAGATCATGCCACTGTACTCCAGTGACAGAACAAGACTCTGTCTCAACTTAAAAAGAAAGAAAGAAAGTTTTGCAAAGGAAATAAGAGCCTTGAAGATGATGAGCGTAGTGTCCGGCTATCGGAAGTTGACAATGACCAATTGAGAGCAATCATTGAAGCTGATCCTCTCATAGCTACAGAAGAAGTTGCCTAAGAACTCAATGTTGACCATTCTATGGCCACTTGGCATTTGAAGCAAATTGGAAAGGTGAAAAAGCTCGATAAGTGGGTGCCTCATGAGCCAACCGAAAATCAAAAAATTATCATTTTGAAGTGTTGTCTTCTCTTGTTCTACACAACAATGAACCATTTCTCCATTTGGATTGAGACGTGCTATGAAAAGTAGATTTTATACAAAGCTGGCAACGTCCAGCTCAATGGTTGGGCCCAGAAGAAGCTCCACAGCACTTCCCAGAGCACCAAAAACAAGTCGTGGTCACCGTTTGGTGGTCTGCAGCCAGTCTGATCCACTGTGGCTTTCTGAATCCTGGTGAAACCATTACATCTGAGAAGTATGCTTAGCAAATCAATGAGGCACTGAAAAGTGCAACACCTGCAGCTAGCAGTGGTCAACATAAAGGACCCAGTTCTTCTCCACAACAACAACAATGCCTGACTACTTGTCACACAACCAACCCTTCAAAAGTTGAACAAATTGGTCTATGAAGTTTTGCCTCATCCGCCATATTCGTCTGACCTGTGGCCAAACCAGCTACCACTTCTTCAAGCATCTCAACAACTTTTTGCAGGGAAAACACTTCTACAACCAGCAGGATGCAGAAAATGCTTTTTAAGAGTTCAGCGAATCCCGAAGCACAGCTTCTTACACTACAGGAATAAACGAACTTATTTCTCATTGGCAAAAAGGTATTGATTGTAATGCTTCTATTTTGATTAATAAAAATGTGTTTGAGCCTAGTTATAATCACTTAAAATTCATGGTCCAAAACCACAATTAGTTTTTTTTTTTTTAATTATACTTTAAGTTCTGGGATACACGTGCAGAACACGCAGGTTTGTTACATAAGTATACACATGCCACAGCGGTTTGCTGCAACCGTCAACCCATCATCAGTCTATGTTGTTAATCTTTTCAAAAAACAAGCTCCTGTATTCATGGATTTTTTGAAGGGTTTTTCGTGTCTCTATCCCCTTCAGTTCGGCTCTGATCTTAGTTATTTCTTGTCTTCTGCTATTTGCTCTTGCTTCTCTAGCTCTTTTCATTATGATGTTAGGGTGTCGATTTTACATCTTTCCCGCTTTCTCCTGTGGGCATTTAAGTGCTATAAATTTCCCTCTAAACACTGCTTTAGCTGTGTCCCAGAGATTCTGGTACATTGTGTCTTTGTTCTCATTGGTTTCAAATAACTTATTTCTCTCTTAATTTCATTGTTTACCCAGCAGTCATTCAGGAGCACGTTATTCAGTTTCCATGTAGTTGTGTGGTTTTGAGGGCATTTCTTAATCCTGAGTTCTAATTTGATTGCACTGTGGTCTGAAAGACTGTTAAAATGTTCATTCTTTTGCATTTGCTGAGGCGTGTTTTACTACCAATTATGTGGTCAATTTTAGAATAAGTGCAATGTGGTGCTGAGAAGAAGGTATATTCTGTTGATTTGGGGTGGAGAGTTCTGTAGATATCTGTTAAGTGTGCTTGATCCAGAGCTGAGTTAAAGTCCTGAATATCCTTGTTAATTTTCTGTCTCGTTGATCTAATATTGATAGTGGAGTGTTAAAGTCTCCAACTATTATTGTGTGGGAGTCTAAGTCTCTTTGTAGGTCTCTAAGAACTTGCTTTATGAATCTAGGTGCTCCTGTATTGGGTGCATATATATTTAGGATAGTAGCTCTTTTGGTGCATTGATCCCTTTACCATTATGTAATACCCTTGTCTCTTTTGATCTTTGTTGGTTTAAAGTCTGTTTTATCAGAGACTAGGATTGTAACTCCTGCTTTTTTTTGCTTTACCATTTGCTTGGTAAATATTCTCCTGTTCCTTTATTTTGAGCCTATGTGTGTCTTTGNCTCTATCCCCTTCAGTTCGGCTCTGATCTTAGTTATTTCTTGTCTTCTGCTATTTGCTCTTGCTTCTCTAGCTCTTTTCATTATGATGTTAGGGTGTCGATTTTACATCTTTCCCGCTTTCTCCTGTGGGCATTTAAGTGCTATAAATTTCCCTCTAAACACTGCTTTAGCTGTGTCCCAGAGATTCTGGTACATTGTGTCTTTGTTCTCATTGGTTTCAAATAACTTATTTCTCTCTTAATTTCATTGTTTACCCAGCAGTCATTCAGGAGCACGTTATTCAGTTTCCATGTAGTTGTGTGGTTTTGAGGGCATTTCTTAATCCTGAGTTCTAATTTGATTGCACTGTGGTCTGAAAGACTGTTAAAATGTTCATTCTTTTGCATTTGCTGAGGAGTGTTTTACTACCAATTATGTGGTCAATTTTAGAATAAGTGCAATGTGGTGCTGAGAAGAAGGTATATTCTGTTGATTTGGGGTGGAGAGTTCTGTAGATATCTGTTAAGTGTGCTTGATCCAGAGCTGAGTTAAAGTCCTGAATATCCTTGTTAATTTTCTGTCTCGTTGATCTAATATTGATAGTGGAGTGTTAAAGTCTCCAACTATTATTGTGTGGGAGTCTAAGTCTCTTTGTAGGTCTCTAAGAACTTGCTTTATGAATCTAGGTGCTCCTGTATTGGGTGCATATATATTTAGGATAGTAGCTCTTTTTGGTGCATTGATCCCTTTACCATTATGTAATACCCTTGTCTCTTTTGATCTTTGTTGGTTTAAAGTCTGTTTTATCAGAGACTAGGATTGTAACTCCTGCTTTTTTTTGCTTTACCATTTGCTTGGTAAATATTCTCCTGTTCCTTTATTTTGAGCCTATGTGTGTCTTTGCACATGAGATGGGTCTCCTGAGTACAGCACACTGATGGGTCTTGACTCTTTATCCAATTTGCCAGTCTGTGTCTTTCAATTGGGGCATTTAGCCCATTTACATTTAAGGTTAATATTGTTATGTGTGAATTTGATCCTGTCATTATGATGCTAGCTGGTTATTTTGCCCGTTAGTTGATGCAGTTTCTTCATAGTGTTTATGGTGTTTACAATTTGGTATGTTTTTGCAGTGGCTGGTACCAAAACCCCAATTACTTTTGCACCAACCTAATACTTGAGAAGGCAACAGAGAGGTTGAATTGCACACCTCCATACACAGACACATACATGCACACCAACACTTGGGAAGAAGTGCTGTTAGGTATCTCCTTGCTTTCTTCAACTCTCCACCTCAAGGTCTGTGCCTCCCACTAGCAACTGGGCCAGCGGTTTCATAATAATCTACATTCTTCTTTTTTGAGACAGAGTCTTGCTCTGTCACCCAGGCTGGAGTGCAGTGGCACGATCTTGGCTCACTGCAACCTCCACCTTCTGAGTTCAAGCGATTTTCCTGCCTCAGCCTCTCCAGTAGCTGGGATTACAGGCACCCGCCACCATGCCCAGCTAATTTTTGTATTTTTAGTAGAGACGGGATTTCACCACGTTGGCCGGGCTGGTCTTGAACTCCTGACCTCAGGTGATCTGCCTACCTCGACCTCCCAAAGTGCTGGGATTACAACTGTGAGCCATCACACCCAGTCAGTAATCTACATTCTTGATATGTCCAGAGAATTCACATCTAAGGCCCTGTTCCCCTTTTCTGACCTCTTCAGGAACACTTATGTTCTATATAACCAGTGTTGGTTTCTCATCAAGGAAACTGTTTCGAAATATCTATCTTCCTCAGGAACTTAAAAGAATGGATGCTGCTGGCACCAAAGTGTTGAGGCCCTGCTCCAGAGCACTCCTCATCAGAGTTGGATATAATCCCTATTCTGTGTCTGGGGGATCCCTGGACATGTCTGCACAAAGCCCTGAGTCATTGGGTCCTTGGCAGTGGTCCACCCCATACAGAACTGATTGTTTCATGAGCATGAGGGAGCAATTTGCATTTTGGGTCACTACTTTCCTATTTGTTGCTGGCTGACCCACACCTGTAACAAATTAGAAAACTTGGTCACATGTCAATTCTCAGGGCATAGCCTAAGGAGAACATCTATAGAAGTGAGAAACCTGCCTATCTCTACTCTCAGGGGAACTGGATTTTGGGGAATGAAGCCTCAGGCAGCTGAGTCATGCCCACTTTCAGCCCCTCTCCCAAGTTTCAGCAGGGTGTTCAAGGGCTAACTGATATTCTGGGCTATTTCCTGAAAATGAACCATAGCACTGTCCTTTTTCTTCCTCCTCCTTATTCACCTCTCAAAATAACCTTTTTAACTAGGATAACTAGAGGAGTCCTTCTGCTTGCCTGTGCAGACCAGGTCTCTGCAGTAGCATTTCACTGTAAATGGCACCAATAGCAGATTGCTCCAGTTAAGCCCAGTTTTCTCAACAGCATCTGCTGTATACTTTTTGCAAAAGATTCTCTAATTTTACTACGGATGCAGAAGTCTTTTTCTTCTTACTCTTGGGTGTGTGATTAAAAGAAAATTAACAGGGATTTCAGCATCTCTCTATATTGCCAAATATTCATCTAGGATAGTTGAGAGATGCACTATCCAGATTTTCCAAGGAAGGGCTTGTTGGCTGTCTGCTCCCTCTGCGACAGAGCAAGACTCTATCTCAGAAATAAATAAATAAATAAATAAATAAATAAATAAATAAAGTCCTTCTTTCTATTCCCTGTTGACACTGTTGAGCCTCTGAATTACCTCAATGCTACCCCATCTCTAGTCTTTCTAAATACATGAGCCAATAAAGTTATTTATTATTAATGCCAATTTGCATTAGATTTTATATGATTTGTAACGTAGACCATAGACAAGCTCTGAGATGAGTCCATTGGTAAATATTGAAGACTAAAAGAGACAAGCAGAATGAATCAGAGCTACCTACAAAAACTGGTTCCTGGAATGGCCTCAAAACTGAGCCCTCCAATTCCAGATCCAGGTCTTAAGTATTCATGCAATATGCCTCTCGTCTGATGGTACTTCACTGGGATATCTATTCTTTGAAGCCAAAGAAGCTTGACTAAGGTAGGAGACTTTTCCTTTTTTTGTTTTTTGAGACAAATTCTCTGTCGCCCAGGCTGGAGTGCAGTGATGCAACCTTGGCTCACTGCAACCTCTGCCTCCAAGTTCAAGAGATTCTCCCACCTCAGCCTCCCAAGTAGCTGAGATTACAGGCATGTGCCACCACGCCCAGATAATTTTTTGTGTTAAGTAGATCAGGGTTTCGCTATGTTGGTCAGGCGAGACTTTTTCTTTGAAGCTAGTTTTAGCCAACATTATTTTATCTATCCTTGTTACTTACATTATTCACTCTATGCTTGACTTTTAAAAAAAAAAATCTCTTGAAGTATAAAATTCTAAATTAAAGATACTTTAACATATGACATCCGCGCCACGTGAATCTCATGCTGCCCGATCACAAACGGGCCCTGCCCGCTCCTCTGCGTCCTTCCTCGCCTCGGGACATCGGATCAGCCTGAAGACAATCTTCTTAGCAACTACAATCAAAGAACAGCCCCCACCAGAACCAACACAGCAATGTTCTCACTCATATAGGTGCACTGAACAATTGAGATAACTTGGACTTCCGGGGAAGGGGGAACATCACACACTGGGGCCCTATCGTCCGGGGAGGGGGGAGGGAGAGGAGGGCTTGGCCAAGTGGAGAGTTACTACATGATATAAATGATGATGGATGGGTGCTCCACGAGGAGTTGAATGGTGCAGCACACCAACAATGGCATAAGTAATACATATGTAACAAACCTGCACGTTATGCACATGTAAAAAAAAAAAAAAGATACTTTAAAAATAGGTTGCAGGGCCAGGCACAGTGGCTCACGCCTGTAATCCCAGCACTTTGGGAGGCCAAGGCGGGCGAGTCACAAGGTCGGGAGATTGAGATCATCCTGGCTAACACGGTGAAACCCCGTCTCTACTAAAAATACAAAAAATTAGCCGGGCGTGGTGGCGGGCGCCTGTAGACCCAACTACTCGGGAGGCTGAGGCAGGAGAATGGCGTGAACCCAGAGGCGGAGCTTGCAGTGAGCCGAGACCACACCACTGCACTCCAGAGTGAGATTGCGTGTCAAAAAAAAAATAGCTTGCCAGCTCTAAAAGCAATTTTTGAAAAGGAATTTTAAAAATGTAACCCCTAAAACGTGTAAGACATGAGGCCTTAAAAGAGAAAATAAGAGGAAAACGTTCTGGAGAAGATAGTGTGATGGCTGCACAGCAATGTGAAAGTACTAAATCCCACTGAAATGTATAACTTAAAAAGTTAAAATGATAAACTGTATATTTCGTATATTTTTCCACAATGAAAATAGAATTTTATTTTTTTAAAAAAGCAGTAAGGCTCTCTAGATAACTATTTGGAGAAAGCCAAGTTATTCATTTGTGTGTGTTCTGCTGTAATTGTTTAAATTATCTACTATTAAGAGTCACATTTTCTATATCCCAAATCTTTGGGGATAGCATATTACAGTGGAGAAAGGCGTTTTAAAGACAAACTTGGGCTTATGTTCCAGTTCTGCAATTTACTGTCTGTGGTCAAGTCACATTATCTGAGTCTTTATTTCTAGATATGTAACATATGTAATAATAATTGACCCTTCAGGGTTTGTTTGTGTTTTGTGAGAAGTAACATTACGTATGTAAAATATATCATACATAATAGACTTTCAGTAAATGCTTGCTAATATACTTTTAGGAAGCAAGATAGAGGTCATAAAACCTTAGAAGATTTTGATTTGTCTTCCCAGCATCTCTTCTCCCACTTTTTCTAGCAATGGCCCCACCTGTGACTGTGGGGTTAAGTACATGGCCCAGCCTGGGATGGTGTTCTAGTCTCCTTGCTACAGTGATTGATCCAGAGCTGTGCGTGTGACCTAAGCCACAGCCCTTTGCCAAGATTATTTTTTAACTAGCTCCATCAAGAGTCTTCTTCTCCTGCCTGCATGACAAGCTGCACTGTCCAATATGTTAACCACTAGATACGTGTGTTAAGTTTAATTACAATTAAATGAAATTTATAGTGTATTTCCTCAGTCCCACTAGCCACATGGGCTAATTAATGGCTACTATATTTGGCAGTACAGATACAGCATACTGCCTTGTTTCCAATTATTCCTGCTCCCTGAAAAATTTTCTTACATAATGCAAGAAATTCTTCCCTGTTTGTTTCAGATAGCTCCAGTTGAACTTCAGGCACTTATAACCAGATGATCTTGACAAATCACATTCCTTAGTTTGCCGGGCAACAAACCAGATACAGAATCTTGGAGGCCTGACTTTGGCAAGAATCTTTAAACTAGACAAAGCCAAATCCTGTAAGTACTGCAACAAGGGGAAAAATTGGGGGCTGTCTTCAAGCCACCTCTGCTAACAACTTAGCTAGGGCCTTCTTTGAAGAAATATGGTTCCTCCACATGTTGAATCCTATGTATCACAAATCTATCTTCTTAGTGTCCCTGGCCTAACCAGTGCGGGCTCTGTTTCCCTTGCTAAGCTTTGTTTTTTACGGTCCTGTCACCTGCCTGATCCCTTTTCTCACATCTTGTTTCAGAACTCTCCTTTCCCTACTTAGTTTTTACTTCTGGGCCTGGCTGAAGGCAACCTCTTTCAGGGGTACAGCATTATGAACACTAGACAGGAAGCACAGTTAAGTCTAGGCTGTGCCAACTTGTAAAATGTGTGACTTGGAGCAGGTTATTTAACCTCTCTAAGCTTTATGATCCTCCTGGAAAAAATGAAGGAAAAAAAAATCCCACTGCACAGCGTTGTTAGAAGGTTAAATAAAATAATATTCTAAAAGATAATTTGTAAAGAGCAATGCAAATATTTTATCAATTATACTTGCTTATAGATGTAGGCGCAGCCTTCCCGGCTATAATATATTTCAGCTCCTAGACAGGGATCCAGGGATCATGTCGTCTATTACTTTTGAATGTGGCGCCTTCCTCCTCCTCCATATCCCACCACTCTTATTAATGTTTGGAACACAGAGTGTTCTTCACACAGTAGGCAATTATCAGATGCTAGCCAGCTGATTCCCGTTTCTGAGCCCCCCTCTTTGGTAGGAGGGTGAACAACCGCAGAGGGTGGCGAATCCTTCCCCTGACTCGGCTGGTGGGTCAACACCATCTGAGGATCTCGGAGAAGGGAAACAATGAAGCCTTTCATGAGTTGGGGTGTAATTTGTGGCTTCCCCATGATTTTTCAACCTGTTTGTATTTGAGCACTGAAGTTTTACAAGAACAGAACTCCAGAGACATTCTCCAGAATGTCCTTGCTGCATCTTAAGTAGGTCAGCAAAAGCTGGATCTTTCCAGCCCTTTAATGCCAATTAATTTCTCCTCTTTGTTCCTCTGGAGAGTGGCTGAATAGAGCACGTTTAGCAACCATGGACACAAGCCTGAGTCCCTCTCAGCTTCTGAGGGGGCCGGAATTCTATTCAAAAATCAAATATTTACTCTCAGTATAAAAGACTTTGATATTCTCCTGTTTTCAGTAGAGAAATGGGAGCATCTCCTTGCTGCCCTTCCAAAATTTACCCAGGACCCCATGCCACCCCCGGGATCATGTATTTCTCCCAACAAACTCCACATCTTGTGGAGACACCATATCTCTGCAGAACCCTTTTCATCTGAGTAACTCTTCGTGTTTACAGAAATCTGCAGCCAGCAAAACCAGTGTTCAGGATGAAGGTGCCTTTTGACTCCTTTTCTACTTTCTATTTGATGTTTTTCAGAGGCCCCCAGAGTAGGACCACCTAGGAGAACTTTAGAAAGAAAACGAATAGAAAAAAAAGGTTCTTGGAGGGGGGCCATTCCTCACTGTCCAGGCATACAGAAAGCTTGTTTTGTTCTGAAGGGAGCTGGCTAATCTGTCTCTTATTCAGAGGTTGCTGTAGGAGCTGGGGCCTGCCTCCTCTCAACACAAAGCCTCATACAAACTCGTTGTTTCCCAGGCAATGTGCTGCAGCTCTACAAATTCTCTGACTGGTGTTTGCCTCCTGAGTCCTCTGTCCTTTAGGAGAAATCAAACTTATGGTAGAGACAACACCGGTACCATTTGCATATAGATTTATACAACAAAAAATAAAAATGAAAATACCTTCATCACTAGGCCAGGTGCAGTGGCTCATACCTGTAATTCCAGCACTTTGGGAGGCCCAGGTGGGTAGATCACGAGGTCAGGAGTTCAAGACGAGCCTGGTCAAGATGGTGAAACCCCATCTCTACTAAAAATACGAAAAAATTGGCCAGGCGTGGTGGCGGGCACCTGTAGTCCCGGCTACTCAGGAGGCTGAGGCAGATAAGTGCTCGAACCCGGGAGGTGGAGGCTGCAGTGAGCAGAGATCATGCCACTGCACTCCAGCCTGGGTGACAGAGCAAGACTCCATCTCAAAAAAAAAAAGAAAAAGAAAATACCTTCACCAATACCAGCAGGTCCAAGGAGTGGGGAGAGAGCTTAGTCAGGGAGTAGGTCCTGGACGGTAAAAGCTTATACCAGGAGGAGGACTTTCTACTGGTGCGTTAGGGGTTGGTCAAAAGCCTAAGCTTTTTTGGTGATCAGTCTGGGATCTAATCCAAATTCTGCCATTTAACAGCTATGTGACCTCAACAAGCTGCTGACCTCTCAGAAGTTTGTTTTCTTGTTTGTAAGATAGGGTTGGAAGAAATAAATAAGCAAATATATATGTGTGTGTGTATGTGTATATATATATAGTGGTTAACAGTGTCAAATGCAGAGTAGCACTCTATCTCTCTCTCTCTCTCTCACACACACACACACACAGAGAGAGAGAGAGAGAGAGAGAGAGAGAGAAAGAAAGAGAGAGAGAAAAACAGAACAGGGAGGTAAGAAGCCTCAGAAATTAACCTCTCCTTACCCCTCAGAAGCAGCCCCTTAGCTCATATCTGATGGCAGTTGGTGGATAAATACCCCAGCTCCCTATCCCCTAGGAGGCATATTCTTTACTACCACCCAGGGCTCCCAGGAAGAATAAGCTCTAGCTGCCCACAATAGTGATTTGCTTTATATGCAGCCTTTACTGGCTTCCTTTCCTTCCAGTTTCATTCCCCCAATATACTACCTGGTTCTGCTGCAATTACCTTTTGGATAAACTATTTGACTTCTTGACTTAGGATTTGCCTCTGAGGAAACCCAAATTAAGATACCAATATTTCTTCAAATTTTTGAAGGCCTAGGTTTTCAAGATCATCCCTGACTCCATTCTCCTGCTTCACCTGAATTAGTCACTTTAGAACTCATTTCACAGTTCTACATATGTCGTCCTTTTTCCATACCATGTTGTACCAAACCTAGAACTCAGTCCTCTTTGTCAGTATAAATGCACACATGCTAATTGTATTCATTTTCTATGCTACATAACAAATACTGCACATTTAGCAGCTTAAAACAGCATACATGAATTATTATTATTTGAGACAGGTTCTGGCTCTGTCACCCAGGCTGGAGTGCAGTGGTACAATCTCAGCTCACTGGAGCCTCAACCTCCTGGGCTCAAAGGATCCTCTCACCTCAGCCTCCAGAGTCACTGGGCACACACCATCATGCCCGGCTAATTTTTTGTATTTTTTGTGGAGACAGGGTTTTGCATGTTACCCAGGCTGGTCTCCAACTCCTGGGCTCCAGCCATCTACCTGCCTCAGCCTCTCAAAAGTGCTGGGATTACAGGCATGAACCACCATGCCTGGCAGAATACATTTATTTTCTTACAGTTTCTTTGGGTCAGGAGTTCACGCACAGCTTAGATAGGTCTGTTGCTCAGGGTCTCTCACCAGACTTCAATTAAGGTGTCAGCTGTCCAAGTTCCTTTCTGAAGCCTGGCGGTGGGGGGCCTCTTCCAAGCTCATATGGCTGTGGAAGAATTCAGTTCCTTGTGGTTGTAGCACTAAGGTTCCTTTTTTTGTTTTGTTTTTTGTTTTTTTCCTTTGCTGGCTGTTGACTGACAGTTGCTCTCAACTCCTAGAGGAGGCCAGCAGTTCCTTGCCACAGGGGCCTCTCATGCCATGGTAGTACACTAGACAATCTCTCTCTGGTTTATGTCTTCCATGTTGTAACCTAATCAAGAGAGTGCCTATCCCATCACCTTTGCCATATTTTATTGGCTAGAAGCACACATACATACTGCATTTGAGTGTAGTAAAGTTTTGAAGAAGAAGTTTTCTTCAAGTTGAAGTTTTGAAGAAGACAAAGGAGGGGAGGTATACAGTGTAACAATGCAAGCTGCTCTTAAATTTTCTTCAATTCCCCACCATCCCCTCTTCCTGTCTTCATCTCTCTTCTCTTTGTACTTTCCTTGCCCCCAAATTCCTCTTTATTTCTGACAAGGAGCAATTTATCTTTGTGTTCCTTGATTCTTAATGCTCAAGGTCTTACCTTCTACTTCATGTGGCATATCAAGGTAACTTTCTCGCTAAAGAAAATTTCCTCACTCACAGGAATTTTGGTGCCATTAGTTGGAAGGCTTTTTCTCATTCTGCTACCAATAATGATTCAGGATTTAGTGGAGGAGACAGATATGACTCAATTAATAGCAGGAAGTGAATGAAGGGGAGGAGGAGGCATGCTAAACATAAAAGTCACCACTGATGGGATATTATTAGTAGGCATGATTTCTAAACCTCTCTTGTAGTATTACCATTATTCCCTGGAGACAGAGGAACAGGCCAGGTGGGTGGGGACACTCTTACTTCTAATAGTAGAATTACTTAAAATGGTACTTATTCACATGTCATTCATGTGTGTGTTATTTTTTCTTGCCTTTACTATTAAGTAATTTTTAAATGATTTTGCTTGTTCATTTGTTTTTAAGTGATATTGGGAGTCCAGGGTCCATCAGTAGATAGCCATTTACCTTTGGGCAAATTACTTAACCCCCGCTACTCCTTGGTTTCCTCATCTGAAAAAATGGAGACGTGAGACAAGGTTATCATAAGTGTCTCTTGCTGCACAGTGAGTCCGCTGCTCTGTGACTGTTACAAGACCTTCAGTTCTCAGAAGATAGAGTTCAGTTTTACAGTTTCTTAGCCTCCTTTTTTGTTTGTTTATTTGTTGTTTTGGCCTGCTCTCACAGAGATTTGCATCGGATGGTGATTTGGTTAAAATCACTAGCTTCCTCCTTCCTCCCATTCTAGAGACAGATACTTCTGAGTTTCTGCTGGTAGATGCATTTGTGTTGAGGTGCTCCATCTTGAGCTGCAGGGGCTCTGTCTGGGTGCTCAGTGCAGAGGTGTGAGGACCAGCAGCCAGGGCTGCCGCTGTTGCAGGGGAGAGAAGTCCAGATTCCAGAGCCCCAGAGGGGTTTCCAAATAAGGAGTATTCTGAAGCAACTGTGTGCAGCGAAGGGGCCAAGAGAACTGGGCTACGCTGCTCAGAAGAGGACAGTGCCTTCAGAAATGAATCTGTCAGAGTGCTCAGGAAAGGCAGGTCCGTGGGCCTTGGCTGAGCAAGGGATGACTGCCATCAGTCAAGCAGTTTGTCGACACCATTGTTGGAGCAGCCTCGTTATGCAGAGCTCAGAATTGGGCCCCATGGGGAGACCCAGAGGAATGAAGAATTACGTTCCCTGCTCCAGAAAGACTTGTAGGCTCATGAGGAAATGGCCACAATAACCACACTTTCTGATCCAAAAATTGGACATGTGGACTAACAAATATAAATATATTTTTGACATTAAAGAAATGTGACATTAATAGTCAGAATATCCCTTAAAAAAAATAAAACAGCCAGCATCATCAACAATTACATGAGACAGACACACCCAGAGGAAAAAACTCAAAGAACACAAGGAAGGATAACATAAGGCGAGCCAAGACGGCTGAGATAAACACTCTGCATCATGTGTGAGGCTGTTATTTGTGTTTCTGTAAGTCAATTGCCTATTGGATCAGTGTCCCCACTCAAAGTGAGCCCCGGTTATTTCTGGGAATTCCCAAGGGGTGCTTCATATGTGTCCACAAACTGTAGCCTCACTCCCTTGCTCATCCCCCCCAACCCCCAGTTGTCCAGCTGCTTGAGAAGCCCCTCTAAAGGAACTAAGGCAAGGGCTTATCCATTCAATATTTGGCAACTGCCTGTTGAGCACCTACTATGTGCCTGCCCTGTATTCGGTACTATGGACAGAGAGACAAATAAGACAGCTCTTAAATCAAAGAACTCTTTGTTAGGAGAGAAAGGCACATAAGTAGATGATTATAAGTTTCTAAAGGCCTACTCATTCACTGGAAGCAAGATTGCAAAATTGCTCCTTGTACATTCAGACGTATAAAGGAAAGGGAATGCCTTTATGTCTTTGTAGTTGTTGTGATCTTCCACATGAGCCTCTCACCCCCCAGGGTAGCAGAGGAAAATATCACTCCACCTCAGTAAGCCCAGTCTGATCCAACCATTTTCACACTGTCTTTAGGTAGCTCAGTCTCTGCTTGGACAGCTCAGGCAATTGTTCAAGCAGTCTTTCCAATGTCCTCTCCCAATACCAGCTCCTCTCTAATAAGAGTTGGGGTAAAGATAGGTGGTGTGGCTGAAGTAACCTTGTGGCAACAGAGGGAGATGGTGTCTATGGACCTGCGTGGTATTCTCAGGTTTCCCACCAGTCTCTACTCGGAGTCAACATTTTTTCCTGGCCTGGTGAGCTACCTGAGGCTCCCACCACAGCAGTAGGTGGCCCCAGCTGTTGCCTCTGGCCTCAGAATCCCCATACATGGCAGTGCCTTTGCTCAGTCTTCTGCTTCCTGCCAGTTCTTTATCCTCTCGGCACTTCTGAGTCTCCTCAAGGGCTTCTGGAAACCTAGAAACCCTTGCAAATTCTCTGCAGGTATAAAGAGCCACCTCTGGGGCAGGGAAGTGGGGATATTGAGAACTTAGATCCTCTTAGTCTCCCTCTAGCACATTTTTCTTTCCACAGTGCTTCAGGATAACAAGGGCAGACTGCAGGCTTTCTATTTTCCAAACACCGCATCCTCCTTTTACTCCCATCCATAAGCCTCAAGGCCCAGCTATCACAGGCAAAGGGGCCATTTTTCTATACTCCAGAAGGACTCTGAGATCCAGTCCACAGGCTGATCTATGATATGTCAAGGGGTAGATAAAAGAAATTAGAATACTCCTTTGTCACTTACAAAGACTGGCTAAGCCTTTCATCTTACTATGGACTTTGAAATGCTATTTTAAATGTCAGAAGCCGAATATTGACTCTTTCTTTTTGTGTACTGCTATAATAACATTAGCTCTTCCAGTGGAAGAAAGGTGCCTTGAGTTGTCTAGGGAAAAGTCATAAACACCGAAATGCAAAAGGAAAAAAGAATCCCCTTTATATATTTCAGAATGTTTTCGGAGAGTTCTGTGAAGTTCAGTGCCTCCCAACTCTTCTCCCTCTGCCGAGACTCAGAAGGGCTATGTAATAATGCTTCAGTTCTGGAAAGTTGACCTACTCAGGCTTTCTCCAGTATGTAAAAAGAATATTTAGAGAGATAATTGCTGCATTTACAAAACCAAGACCAGGGTTTAGGGATAATCAACAAGGAAGTTGTGAAGTTTGGTCTCCCAAAAATATAAAGATCCCAGCATGAATGAAAAAAGAAACAAGAAAAGGCGATTTGTAAAAAGTTTAAAATGTCATCTCTGTAACAAAAGATTTGCTAGGTACTCTTCTGTACCAAATCTTCATCAATCCTCCCAACAATTCCCCTCAAGAAAGCTATTATTTCCCCATTTTATAGATGAGAAATTGGAGGCTCAAAGAGGTTGCAAGCCCATCCCAAGATCACAGTTACTAGGCATCCATTCCTTTGGCCGCCATCATGAAAAGGTGTGAACACGTGAATGGGGGTCAGAGTAGAGCTAGGGTGTTTCTCCTCTTCACAACCTCCAGACAGGAGCTCACAGCTAGGCTGTTAAGCTGATAACAGAACCCTAGGATGCTGGCTATTAGGACATTACCTTCATTTTGCTCTGACATGTTCTAGAAAATTGGCTGAAAGCAGGGGAATGAACAGAGTGGCTTCTGGAAAGAGGTCTCCAGCATCTATGTGGTTCTATGATAGAAGAGAAAATTCCAAGCCAGAGAAAGACAAGTGTAAAAATAATAGAATTCAAGCTGTTTTCCAGTCTTCTTCCTTTGGGATGGAACAGGGGTTTTCCATTTCTTCAGCAATTCTCTGGAGTCTTTCACTTCCCAGCTTTTTAAAAGCTCTTCTCCCTCCCTTTCAGAGCTTATTGGAGGTCTGTCCTGGCATGTACCCTCCTCCTCAGGGAGAAGGACTGTGAGGTGGAGACAGGGTAGGTTGGGACACAAAGTCCAGTTAAGTGTGTGTCCCAGCTCAGTGCTCTGAGCCCAGATCCTCATCTCCCCAGGTAGTGGGACTCAGCACCAACAAGCAACCAACTGCTGGGCTGCCGGTGCCCCCCATGGTGGAACCGGAGTTGGAGATTATCTCCTAAGCAGATACCCGCTTCCAAACTGGGGATGTAGGGCTAGGAAACTAGAAAATGCCAGGTCTGAGGGAGAGGAAAGAACAAGTCCAGCAATACACAGAGCTCTGTGTATTCAGAGGGAAGTTGGCAGGGTTGTGTTCGGGCAGAGAAACTCCGAGTGGTACAAAGGGGACGTGCCCAGAGTGGAGAAATCATGCTAATTGTCTCCACTAGAGCTGGAGAACGCCATCCAAAATGAAGAGAGAAAGGGGAGCCCTGTCCAGAGCCTCCAGGGCCCTGCACCTCGCTCCTTTTGTCTACCTTCTTCTGATCCAGACAGGTAGGAGGCCAGAGGGTAAGAAAGGGTCTGAAGAAAGGACCCGGGGCTTTTGCAGCAGAGGGAGGAGAGAGTGGAGGGCCTGAATGCCTTTGGGGCGGGAGTGGGGGAGAGCTCAGCTGCCGTGGGAAGCATCTCAGGGAATTCAGGCATTAGTGTTGAACATATTTCTTTATTCCGTGTGCCTCCCGCGCGGCCCCTGCCCCCTTCCCCCAAAAGGCTGCATGACTTTGGAGCTCCCACGGCATTCAGTACATTAGATGGCGGGCACTGGGCCATTTCGTATGGGATGACTTGTTGGCATGGGCCAGTCCGGCATTCTTTCCAAGGGATTGTGGTGGGGCTTGAGGGGCGGGGGTAGGGGAAATCTTCTCTTTGTACCTCCCCAGTCCCCGACTCTGGCCTCCCTGAGTGTGAAAGAGTAAGGCAGATGAAAGAATCTTTGGAGATAATGAGCCTCCTAGTGTGGGATAGCCATACCCACCTATCCATAATTCACTCCACTCCATAGCTGCTTACCTCCTCTACCGCCCCCTACCAATCCTTCGAGAAGTGGTCTTATTTAAGTATACCTATTTATGAGTACATACACATATGCATGCACACACACACACACACACACACACACACACACACAGTTACAGAGTGCCGAGGAATTCACAACTTAGTGGGGCAAACAGATGCAGAGATCTTTTTACTAAACTGCAGGAACTATCATAAGTCAATTATGCAGAGAATGCATAGCAATCAGAGAAAGGTCACCTACCCCATCCGGGAAGGTGGTGCTGGTGGAGGGGGGGTTGGTAGGGTAGGACACAGGGTGTGGGAATATCAGGGGGAGGTTTTCTGGTAGAAGGAATGTGTGCACTGAATTTTAAAAGATGGGGAAAAAAGGTAGGAGTATAAGTGGGTGTTAGGGTTGGGAAATGAGCAAAGGTCAACAGCTTGAAATAACATCAAGTGTTTAGTCGGAGCCCGGCAGTTCATCACTGCTGGAGAGAAAAGCATGAATTGAGTTAGGCAAGAACTTTGTAAACCAGACTCATCATCTGGGGGTTGAGAGGTGGGGGAGTGAGTGGTTTTTAATTTGGGGACTGTCAGGGTTACACATACCTTTCAGATAGCTTACTCAGTCTGCAGGGGGCCATTGCAGGGGAAACTGGAGGCAAATAAAATAAGAAAGGAAGTTTGCATTCATTTTCTAGGGTTCCTGTAACAAAATACCACAAACCGAGTGGCTTAAACAACAGAAATGCATTATCTCAAAGTCCTGGAAGCCAGAAGTGGGAGATCGAGGTGCCAGCAGGGCCATGCTCTCTCTGAAGCTTCTAGGGAGGGGTCTGCCTTAGGGTTCTCTCCTAGCTTCTGGTAATTCCTTGACTTGTGGCAGCATCACTCCAGTCTTGGTATGGCATTCTCCGTGTTTGCATGTCTGTGTCCACATTTCCCCTTTTTATAAGGACACATACTAGATTAGGTCCACCCTACTCCATTATGATCCCTTCTTATTAGATCTGCAGTAACCCCATTGACAAATAAGATCACATTCTGAAGTACTTGGGGGTTAGGACTTCAACATATGAATTTGAGGGGAACACAGGTCAAAAAGCTATTGCAATAGATCAGGAGAGAAATAAGAGAAATAACATGGACTGAAATTATAATAAAGATAGAGGGAATGAGGCACGCTGAGAAAATGTTTTAGAGGTAAAGTCAGGAGCTAGTGACCTGTAAGAAGTATGAGGATTTAGGGAGGGAGGATTGCTGTGTGAAACCTAAACAAAAAAATGAGTATCATACATGTTTAGATTGAAATACCTACGAGGCTTCTGTATGAAGATGTTATATAGCCTGGAGTTGAGTGGCAGAGAGGTCAGGGTTGGAGAGAGGTATTTGGCAGCTGTCAGCCCATAGGTGAGAGTTAAAACAATAAAAATAGATAATATTACTTAGGAGGGGAAAAAATGGGATGAAAATGAAACATCATGTAACCTCAAGATTTGGAGAGGAAGGCAGAAGAAGAAATGCCTATTAAGGAGACAAAGAGGGAACAGTCAGAGAGACAGAAGGACTAGAAGCCTGTGGTACTGTCCAGAAAATCAAGCAAGTTGAGAGTTTTCAGGAGTAAATCAACACCATCGAATGTGTCAAAGAGATCCAATGTGACAAAGACCTGAAAGAGCCCATTGGATAAGGCAATTAAGAAGTTACTGTTGGCTTTGGTGAAATGACAATGAGCTGAAGAAATAACGAGAGCTGAAGGTATGGAGATAGTGGGTTGAGAATAGGAATGACACAAATATACAAAGCAGAGATGACCCTAAACTCTTTCTGGTCATCAAATGGTAAGGAAAAAAATTACAGAAAGATCACGTCAGTCAGTAAGACTGGGACAAAACAAAAGGTGATCAAGGATATTGTATGTGGAAAAATGTAACTTAGTAAATACACCAAAACATTCTAAATGTGGCCAGGAGTGGTAGCTCATGCTTGTAATCTCAGAACTTTGGGAGACCTAGGCAGGTGGATGGCTTGAGCCCAGGAGTTCGAGACCAGCCTGGGCACCATAGCGAAACCCCATCTCTATAAAAATGTAAAAATTAGCCAGACCTAGTGGTGCACGCTTGTAATTCCAGCTACTCAGGAGGCTGAGGTGGGAGGATTGCTTGAACCAGGGAGGTCAAGGCCACAGTGAGCCATGATCATGTCACTGCACTTCAGCCTGGGCGACAGAGCGAGAACCTTTCTCATTAAAAAAAAAAAAAAAAAAAAAAATTATAATGTAAGTTATGCTAATAGGATATTAGTTAATGACCTATGATAGATAAGAGGTAAGTGCTGGGAGAGGCCATTGTACTGCTGTGGACTAAAGAGTAATAAGAGCTGAGATTCTAGAAGGAATCCCTCCCATCCCTAATATATTATTTAGGAAAATGTCTGCTTCTGGGAACAATAAATTCCAAAATTTAAGTTCCCGGCATTAACTATGTGATAGTCCATTGTAGTTTCAGACTAGGCCTGGGAAGAGGAAGGACTCTACTCCATGAAGTTTTTCAGGGACCAAGCCAATCAACTTTTGACATGTGCTTCCAAAGATCACCATGAGGTTTATCTTCTTTTCTTCCAGGTAGAGAATTTTATTTTATTTTTTTAATGGAGAGACATACAAGGAAGACTTTGCTAAACAAAGTCTGTAAGTGATATGTATCACTTGCACTAGTTCTCTTTGCTACGACTCAGTCAAATGGCCATACTTCACAGCAAGGGAAGCTGGCTGGGAAATGTAGTTTTTAAGATTGGCACTAAAGGGGAGACTGGACCATGTGGCCCTGGCTCCCCAAGATTTACCTTAATCTTGTACTATGGCAGACACTACCAAGCTAGCCCTGAGGCGTCACAGAGCACACAGTCTTTAACACTCTGGCCCTGACATGGACAAATGAAGCTTTTCTAAATTCATCATTTTTATTTCCCAATTCTTAAATTCCAATTTATGAAACGTTCAAATAAGAATTTTCTAGAGACCAGGACATTAACTGACAGACATAGGCACAGCATGCCATAAATCTAGGTAATCTGATTTCCATGGTTTTATTGTCTGGAATACAAGAGATTCCATCCTCTAGGCACCCAATAGAAACAAGTCTCTTATCTGGGTTCCATGCTCTTTAGCCCCAAGTTCACCCCCACATTGCAGGTGCTGTCATTTTTAAAATTGTTTATTAAAATTATATACGAGAGTACATTTAGCATAAAGATACAGTTTGGTGAGCCTTTAAAAAGTTAACAAACCCATGTAATCAACCCCCAGATCAAGAAACAACATTTTGGCACCTCAGAATCACCCTCATACTATCTCAGTTACTACTATCTTCCCTCTGGGATTATAGTGGTATCCTAACTTCTAATGGAAATTCATTTTGCATGATTAGTTTGTTTCGTCTTACTGCTGTATAGTATTCCATTGTATGAATATGCCACAATTTATTTCTCTATTCAACTTTGATAGACACTTTGGTTGTTTCCAAACCAACCCAACCAACTTAGCCCCATTGGGGCTTTATGAATAGAGTTGTTACTATTATATATCCTATAATGGTACATGTCTTTTGGAGAGCAGATATGGGCATTTCTTTCGGGGATACACCTTGGAGTAGAATTGCTTAATTATAGGGTATTTGTGTGTTTAGCTTTCATAGATATGGCCAAACGGTTTTCAAAAATGAATGTATCAGTTTACGCTCCTATCAACATGTATGAGAGTTTCAGATGATCCATATCTTCCCAATAATTGTATTTTCTTTTTCTCCTTTTGGCCATCCTAGTGGGTATGAACTAGTATCAAATTCTGGTTTAAGGTTGGTATGATAGCTCACATCTGTAATCTCAGCACTTTAAGAGGCCAAGGCATAAAGATTGCTTGAGGCCAGGAGTTCAAGACCAGCCTGGGCAATGTAGTAAGACCTCTTCCCTATAGCTGAATGTGGTGGTGTGTTCCTGTAGTCCCAGTTACTTGGGAGGTTGAGACAAGAGAATCTCTTGAGCCCAGGAGTTTGAGGCTGCAGTGAGGTATGGTCACGCCACTGCAGTCCAGCCTGGGAAACAGGGTGACACCTTGTTGCTGGAAGAAAAAAAAAAATTTTAAATTGTATTTCTATTAAAATTAATGTGCCAATTTTCCTATTGTGTTGTTTGAATTTCTTTAAAATTGTGAACTTGTGGGAGTTTAAATTATATATTTTGCTTATGAGCCTTTCATAGGATATATGTGTTGCAAATATCTCCTCCCACTTTATGGTTTGCCTTTCATTTTCACAATAGTATCTTTTGATGAATAGAAGCTCTTAATTTTATTGAGTCTAATGTATCATTTCCTTCTCTGATGGTTACCACTTTTGTGTCCTTTATAAGAGATCTGTGTCTGCCCTCAAGTCAACGGCATAGTCTGTTTTCTTTTTCAAACGTTGTTGTTTTACCTTTCATATTTAGATCTGCAATCCATCCAAAGGTAATGTTTGTGTAAGGTGTGAGGTAAGGGTCAATTCATTTTTATCCTACATGGTCCAGCACTATTTTGTGAAAAGAACTTTTCTCCCTGCACTGCAGTATCACCTTTGTCATCATTTGAGCAATAATATTTAAGTCTGTTTTCAGACTTTCTATTGATCTATTTGTCTATCTTTGTGTCAAGATCACAAAGTAAACCTCCTAGGATTTTGATTGGCATTGTATTAAACTATAAATCAGTTTAGGAGAATTGACAGCTTAACAAGAATGACTGTTCCAGTCCACAAACATGGTAAATCTCTGTGTGCCATCTTGATACCTATTAACTAGGTACACATTCCTGAACATCTACACTCCTTAGATTGTAGATAAAAAGCTACCAGCTCCTTTCTTCCTGGATCCCGAAAGCCTTCTTCACAGCTTCTGTTTCCTGGTTTTCTCTCACACCCCTGAATAATTGGCACTTCAAATGACTTGTAGGCCTCAACAGGATAACAACATAAGAATACAACACAGCAGCCCCAACATCCACACAAGAAGTGAGGCACCTATACAGTAACAGCAGAGGAAGGGGGTAGTTTTCTCAGATCCTCATTAGTTAGTAATAATATTAAAAACCAAAAGCAGAAACAATATGTTTTCCTTTTAGGAAACCGAGGTGTTCTGCCCTTGGATTATTAGATGCAGTTCTGGCTACCACACCATAAAAGGAAATAATACAGTTGGAGAAAGCCCAAGGAAGGGTATCTATGACGGCCAAAAGGATGAAGAGACTTCTTTGTGGAGACAGACCCAAACTAAACCAAAAACTTTTCAGATGAAAAGGGACATGGCAGCAGCCTTTGGTGTTAGGAATATGGATAAGGTGTGTATAGACCAAGTCCTAGAACACATATTTGGCACTACCCACATTGGCACTTTTAAAAGGTAAATTTAAGACAAATACTGGCGAAAGGAAACTTTGGCTCAGGAAAGGGAACACATAAAAATGAGTGGATGGTGATTTCTCTAAGGGACTACCCTATTAAGAAAAGCCAAGGCTATCTGCAGGTGCATTCTTATACCCTAAAGTTTGACATTCCCCGGTATCACAGCAGCTCAAAATCCTACTTGAGGAGTGCCCACTGACCTACTCCAGTACTGCATTGTTGAGGTTGATAAGGTACAACTTGCTGAGCTCTCATTTCCTTTTCTTCAGCCTCTGGTGGGAACAGAAACTTTCTACATTATGATGCCTTGGAGACAATGATTAAGTTAATCGATTCTCAAGGTTGAGCAGTCCTAGTCCTTTTATTTCCACTCTGGACCTTAGTTGTGAGCTATTTCCTCATTTCTGTGTCGTGCTTTGGCTCCTGTCCCAGTTCTCTGTGTCCCTTGAAAGTTGTGGAACCCTGAACTTAATACAGAGCATGATTCTGGCTACAGATTTTGGGAAACAGTGTTTGCTCAGCAAACTGCTCTGTCAGCTTTCAAGAAAGACTCCTTCATTCACTTATGAACACATGTGATACATCCTTTTGACCCACGGACATGCCCATGTTCACAGGCATGATGAGGGGACTTATCTAAAGGAGGGTAAGGCCTCAGGCAATCTATAGGCCATAACTCCTCCAATATTTTTATCCAAAATAAATCAACTTTAAATTGGCAGAAAGGCTTCAGGGAGAAATACATAGCGAAAAGGTTCCTAGGATTTTGGATGGGACAGGAGAGCATGGAAGCCAGGAAAGCTCCAGGAGAAGACAGAAGATAGAAGCGAAAGGGGAAATCCCTTCCACTTGTTTTTGAGGTTGTCGCTGTCCAGATTCTAGAAAAAGGAAATGAGAATCCTCAAAGTTTGGTGCTTGGGGTCATTATACCTGTGAACCCCGAATATCTGAGACAGGTCTCAGTTAATTTACAAAGTTTATTTGCCAAAGTTGAGGACGTACACCTGTGACACAGCCTCAGGGAGTCCTGATGACATGTGCCCAAGGTGGTCAGAGCACAGTTTGGTTTCATGCATTTTAGGAAGACATTAGACATCAATCAACACATGTAAGACGAACGTTGGTTCGGTCCAGAAAGGTGGGACAACTCTTAAGTGGGGAGAGGGCTTCCAGGTCATAGGCAGGTAAGAGACAAATGGTTGCATTATTTTGAGTTTCTTTTTTTGATTAGTCTTTCCAAAGGAGGCAATCAGATATGCATTTATCTCAGTGAGCAGAGGGGTGACTTTGAATAGAATGGGAGGCAGGTTTGCTATAACAGTTCCCAGCTTGATTTTTCTCTTTAACTTAGTGATTTTGGAGCCCCAAGATTTATTTTCCTTTCACACACCAATTTACTAAACTCCAGGATGCCTCTGCATATGTAACCCTCACGTACATAGCGTACTACTGCACATTGGGTCCCGAGAAAGGAGGTAGATGTTCCCTAGCTATTTGATCATCACCCCAGTGGCCTTTAATAAAGCTCATGACTTTTTTCAGGACCACCTCTTGTTATACATACCAAAGCCTATTTGCCTACTCAGGGAAATTTGAAAGTTTGCTTTTCTAAATCAAGCCATGCCTTGAACCTAATTTCTTAATCACAAAAATTAAGAATTGGAAGAAACCTTACGGATCATGTGGTCAAATGGACTTTAATCTGATGCATAGAGCCAGTAGGGATTCCTAGTTGCTTCTTGGGTTATTGAGGGGACAGGACGCATCCCCACCCCTCTTCTACCAAAGCAGGTGAGATGGAACCATATTTCATTTGTCTGTTTTTATTTAAGATTTTGTGGGAAGAAAGTATCATTAATTTTTAGAAGTCTGAAAATAGTTTATGGTGTTCATTTTGCTTGCCCCAAATTAAGATTTTCATTCAACAGCAAGCATATGATATTCACACATTCAGCTTTAATCAGTAGAACTGTCTCTTCTGCTTTATTTATTTATTTATTTATTTATTTATTTATTTATTTATTTTTTGAGATGGAGTCTGGCTCTGTCGCCCAGCCTGGAGTGCAGTGGTGCAATCTTAGCTCACTGCAACCTCCACTTCCTAGGTTCAAGTGATTTTCCTGCCTCAGCCTCCCGAGTAGCTAGGATTACAGGCGTGTGCCACCATGTCCAGCCTGTTTCTTCCACTTTTAAGGTTTTATCATTCTAACATTCCTGGCAGGTAGCGGATCGTAGAATATCAGAGCTAGGGCCAGGTGTGGTGGCCCACGCCTGTAATCCCAGCACTTTGGGAGGCCAACATAGGTGGATTGCTTGAGCTCAGGAGTTCAAGACCAGCCACCTGGGCAACATGGTGAAATCCCATTTCTACAACACACACACACACACACAAAACTAGCCAGGCATAGTGGCACATGCCTGTGGTCCCAGCTACTTGGAAGGCTGAGGTGGGAGGTTCACTGGATCCTAGGAGGCAGAGGTTGCAGTGAGCCAAGGTCGTGCCACTGCACTCCAGTCTGGGTGACAGAGTGAGACCTTGTCTCAAAAAACAAAAAAAAAAAGTCAGAGCTAAGAAGGTCCCTAGAGATATTCTGGTCTTGCTACTTCAGTGTACAGAGGAGGAAGCTGAGGCCCAGCAAAGTGTAAAAATAGCCAGTTGGGCTTTCCTTGGCCATTTCCAAAGATGAGGAGCTTACTACTTAGCAAAACACTTTTCCAAAATTGATCTAATATGTTTAGTAAATAAAATTTGCTTTGATCTTCACCACCAACCTTTTAGCTTAACTGCCTCTTGGTTTGGTCTGGCCCTCTAAGCACAAGGAGAGAAATAAGGAATGAAAAGGTACAGCTCAGTTTCCTCAGCACTGAATGGCAGCAGCAGCAGAGTGAGAAATAAGGGTGAGAAAGCAAGAGGGAGCTTCAGAGGGAATGACCGCCAAAGGAAGCGGCAGCGGGTGCAGAGGGACTGAGAATCTGGCATGTATGTGCCTATTCAGCTAAACTCAGCTCAGCTCCCAACTGGCGTCCTCTCCAGAAGACCCTCCTTCGGGTGGTAGGATTGCTCTACAAGGCCAGGTGACATCAAATAGCAGTATCTTTTCAGGTCCCAAAGCTCCTAAGAGGTCTCTGAAATGCCCTCTGGATAGGGCATCCATTGGATAAGTGGTAAAATCCCAGAATTACAGGGCTGGAACAAACCAATGAGACCATCCAGCCTACTACTCCTTTTATCTATAGGAAATCTGAGCTCCAAGGAGATGGGACCCTCCTAAGTCATGTATCAATAATAGGGCCCAAAACTCTGCTCAATTTTGTGTGCTATCTGCTATATGACAATGACAAATATGCATATTGTACTTTCCAATCTTGTGAACTTGATAAGGCAGTTGCTGTTGGGTTTTTTTGTTTGTTTTTTGTTTTTTGTTTTGTGTTTTTTGTTTTTTTGAGATGGAGTCCTCCTTTGTCACCCAGGCTTGAATGCAGCAGCACTATCTCAGCTCACCGCAACCTCTGCCTCCCGGGTTCAAGCGATTTTCGTGTCTCAGCCTCCCGAGTAGCTGGGATTACAGACGCGTGCCACAACGCCCAGTTAATTTTTTGGTATTTTTAGTAGAGACGGGGTTTTTCCATGTTGGCCAGGCTGGTCTCAAACTCCTGACCTCAGGTGAGCTTCCTGTCTTGGCCTCCCAAAGTGCTATGATTACAGGCGTGAGCCACCGTGCCCAGCCTTGTTATTATTATCCTTATTTTACAAATGAGAAGAATGAGGCTTAAAATGATTATGTACCCAAATCCACATAGCCAGTAAGAGGTAGGTAGAGCCCAGCCTGAAAAAGCTTTTCTGATTCTAAGCTCTTTGTTCTGCCCATCCCAAATCCCTCTTCTAGGGGTACAGATTGGGCTGGAGTTTGGGTGAATTCCCAAAACCACCTTCCTAGTTGTAGGACTGTTCTGCACTGAGTGGGCCTAGTAAGACGCTACATACATCTGCAAAAAAGACGGGGGAGGCTCTTGGTATAACTAGAAAGTGGTCAAGTTGTCTTCAGGCCCCTAAGCTTTCCCTTTACTCCACTGTCTCATGACCCACTCCTTTCTTTATGAATCTGTGTTCCGTGCTTTCTCCATCTCCTCATCCTCCCAATCCCCAATCGAGAAGATCTGACAAATTCACCCAGAGGTCTAATGATTTATAAGCTTCATGGGGTAGGGATTTTGTCGGCTTTGCTCATTGATATATCCTAAAGACAAAGAAAAGTGTCTGGCAGATAGGAGATGTCCAATATTTTTATGAATGGAGCGCATAGGGTGTGGGTGTGCTAGACTCTTCCACAAGAGAAAGGCAATGGACTAAGTGCCAGAGAGGCAAAGGGCCAGGTAGAAGAAGGACTGAAGGCCATGAGATGGCTGTGAGAGAGAACAAAGGGGCAGAAGTGCACAGAGCTACTGTGGGGGAGGAGATAGCACCCAGGCTTAAGAAGCCAGGAGTGGCAGGGAGTAAAGAGCCAGAGAGGCGAGGCTTTGGGAGATCAGAGGACTTAACGTTGGGAGTGGGCTAAGGAGCCCAGGGTCTGATGCTTCCCTCTTCCTCATGGGCCTCTGTTCACAGACCCCCTGGAGGGGGTGAACATCACCAGCCCTGTGCGCCTGATCCACGGCACCGTGGGGAAGTCGGCTCTGCTTTCTGTGCAGTACAGCAGTACCAGCAGCGACAGGCCTGTAGTGAAGTGGCAGCTGAAGCGGGACAAGCCAGTGACCGTGGTGCAGTCCATTGGCACGGAGGTCATCGGCACCCTGCGGCCTGACTATCGAGATCGTATCCGGCTCTTTGAAAATGGCTCCCTGCTTCTCAGCGACCTGCAGCTGGCTGACGAGGGCACCTATGAGGTTGAGATCTCCATCACTGACGACACCTTCACTGGGGAAAAGACCATCAACCTTACTGTAGATGGTAAAGTGCTCTGGCAGGGAAAGAGGCAAGACTGGCAGGTGGGACTGGGGAAGGGTCTGCCCAGCGCACCAGCTAGACCAAGGGAAAACCAACCCAAAAGGCACTTGGGAGCTGAGAATGAGGCAAGTGGACGTTAGAAGTTGGCAGACAGGCACAGCACAGCTAACATGTAGAGTGATTGTCATGTGCCAGAAACTATTCTAAGTGCTTTGCATATGTTGACTCACTTAATGCTTATAATAATCTGGGGATAGTTAATATCATCATCCCCATTTTGCAGATGAGGAAAGTGAGCCACTGAAAGGTGGAATAACTTGCCCAAGGTCACACAGCTAGAAGTGATAGAGCCAAGATTTGAACCTAAACAGTAGGACCCAGGCTTAGCCCAACTAAAATATCTTCCTGGCTGGGTCAGTTTAAGACATTAAAGCCCAGGGTTCATGGGAAGGCATTTGGAAAGAGGGAATGAGGGCAACACCATGTCTGCATTGTTCAGCATTGTACCCACTATGCCTAGTTGGTGCTCCATAAATAATCAGTGAAACAAATGAATAAGTGATGGGAAAGGACTGGACTTAGGATGTCTGAAGTCTTCTCAGCCCACAGATTGAGTTGGAAGGTAGTGTTAAAGGTGTGTTGGAAGGCAAGGAGCTAAAAAGGGGAAGGGAGACACTTCTTAGCCAATGACTCACAGGCTCCCCCATTCCTGTGGCTCAGTGCCCATTTCGAGGCCACAGGTATTGGTGGCTTCAACCACTGTGCTGGAACTCAGCGAGGCCTTCACCTTGAACTGCTCACACGAGAATGGCACCAAGCCCAGCTACACCTGGCTGAAGGATGGCAAGCCCCTCCTCAATGACTCGAGAATACTGCTGTCCCCGGACCAAAAGGTACTCACCATCACCCGCGTGCTTATGGAGGACGACGATCTGTACAGCTGCGTGGTAGAGAACCCCATCAGCCAGGGCCGCAGCCTGCCTGTCAAGATCACAGTATACAGTGAGTTTCCCTGCAGGCTTTCCTTTAGGACTCAAAGCCCCAAGAGGCAGGTGACCATGAGGGACTGAGGACATCCCAGAGAATGTCACTGGGGGGAGGGGGACAGCGATAGGCCAACTATCCATGGAGGACACCAACAGGTGGGCAGTGGGTTCTGTGCAAGCTCCACCACCAGCATCAGCAAGGCATGCAGCCTGGGGCTCCCCCTCTCTTGCTTCCATGGCAGAAGTTCTGCTTACCACACCTTGCCCCTTTGAAGTCCCTCCTGACTCTCTGCTTCTCTCTCCCCCTAGGAAGAAGTTCCCTTTACATCATCTTGTCTACAGGAGGCATCTTCCTCCTTGTGACCTTGGTGACAGTCTGTGCCTGCTGGAAACCTTCCAAAAGGTCTGGGTAACTCTCCTGAGCACCTGAGTCCTTCAATCCATCCCAAACCTATGCCTTTCATCCCAGGGCTCTGCATCTCTTCCCAAGAGGTCCATTCTTCCATTGTGTATGCAACAGCATCTTGTGCTCCCAAGCCCCCACAACCACAGCACCACTAACAATAGTTTTTTTGCTTGCCAACCACCTTTTCTGGGGCCAGGCACTGTGGCTGTGATTAGCCTGCTACCTTTTAAGTATGATTATCTGCAGTTTAACAGATAATGACCCTGAGACTAGGATTGGTTAAATGACTTGCCCACAGTCACAACGCTAGTGACAGACTCAAGGTGCAAAGCTAGATGTGATTCATTCCAAAGCTCATGAACTGTACCCAGCCCATCTTCCTGTCACAAGGCCTCTTTTATGGCCATCAGATCCCTCCCTGTGTCCCCGCTAGATCTTCTGCTCACGTTCAACAGTCCGGCTCATGGTGGGGCTGGATTGATTCACAGGAAACAGAAGAAGCTGGAGAAGCAAAACTCCCTGGAGTACATGGATCAGAATGATGACCGCATGAAACCGGAAGGTGAGCTCCCAGCCACCCAGCCACCCATCCCATCAACACTCAGATCAGTGGGCTGCTGGGAAAAGGCAGAACTGGGCGACAAGGAAAACAGCTCTGCAGGGACCCTTTCCCCACCAACTGCACGAAGACTGCAGAGGAGGGAGAGGTTTGGCCAAGGTAGGAGCCAGGATATTCAGATATGTTTGTGGAGGTTGTGGCGGGCCATTTGGGAAGCACAGAGAGTAGGTGCCGGCTGGTGGGGAGAGTTTGTACCTGGTCCAGACACCCACTTCTCTCCCCTGTGCAGCAGACACCCTCCCTCGAAGTGGTGATCAGGAACGGAAAAACCCCATGGCACTCTATATCCTGAAGGACAAGGTGAGCAGCTCTGGGCTGGGTACCCAGAAACATGCAGTGAGCCCCTCCCATATGCCTGGTTCTAGGGAGCCATACTATATTCCTATCCCTTTATAGCAGCAGTCCCCAACCTTTTTGGCACCGGGGACTGGCTTCATGGAAGAAAATTTTTCCATGGATGGTGGTGGGGGTGGTTTCAGGATGAAACTGTTCCACCTCAGATCATCAGGCATTGGATTCTCATAAGGAGCGTGCAACCTAGATCCCTCGCATGCGCAATTCACAATAGCGTTTGTGCTCCTATGAGAATTGAATGCAGCCACTAATCAGAGAGGAGGAGGAGCTCAGGCGATAATACAAGCCATGGGGAGTGGCTGTGAATACATATGAAGCTTTGCTTTCTGGCCTACCGCTCACCTCCTGCTCTGTCGTTCTGTTCCTAACAGGCCAGAGACGAGTACCAGTCCTCGGCCTGGGGGTGGGGACCCCTGCTTTACAGTACTCAGAATAACCCTGTGAAATATTTGTGTCATGCACATTTTAGAGATTAGAAAAAACAAGGCTGTGAGATTAAATGACTTGCTCAGGATTAAACAAGTCAATGAGTGGCAGATCTAGGTGTCAAACCTAGGTCTTTGGACACCAGTTCTGGTGTTTTCCCCAGTACTCCACAACTAACTCTGTCCCAGGCTCTCCACGATGGGTAGAAAGAGGAGAGTAAAGGGGAAAAGCATTCAAATCATCGCATTTCAACATTTACTGAACACCTATTACGTGCTAGGAGGCCCCATGCTCAGTGTGGCATATCGCCAGGAAAACCAGACCTGCCTGCAGCCTTCCAGGAGGTGGGCGTGCAGAGGGAAACTGGGTCCCTCCCCTCAGAATTCGAGCAAGCTCTAACACCAGGCGCGCTCCCAGGCTGGGCTGACTGTCCCCTGACCCCTGCGGCGCGTGTCCTTGCAGGACTCCCCGGAGCCCGAGGAGAACCCGTCCCCGGAGCCTCGAAGCGCGACGGAGCCCGGCCCGCCCGGCTACTCCGTGTCGCCCGCAGTGCCCGGCCGCTCGCCAGGGCTGCCCATCCGCTCC